>NW_003303637.1:117497-162054 GCF_000142945.1 Phytophthora infestans T30-4
CTAGGCCGGTACGCTTGGCGGGAGACATGTGTCGCGAAGCGAGAGAAAGCGGTTGTGGATGCTGGTGATGCACGTCGTGGACGCTGTTGTGCAGCGCCGACCACGTACAGGAGGCGATTGTGGTGAAGTGCTTTCTCAGAAATAAGAGAATGGTCCTGACGCGGGGTCACTATCCCGAATCAGTGACAATTTCAAGTGATTATAGAGGATTTGGGTTGTTTGGCACGGGTGCAAGTTGCCTGTGGTGGATTAGCCATGGCGAGCAGCACCCCGTATGGAATGACGATGGATCTGATATGAGCGATGTACGAGAAGGCAAGATCCACCAAGACTTACCTCGGATCCACCCTTACCTGGATTCACTAAGGTGGATATGGGATATACTATACAAGAGTGGATCGAGTGTGGATCCTATGAAGGAAGGATGGTCGGTGCCCTCTGACGGTGGATCTAGCAGCCACGGCTAATGAAGAGTCAAGATCCACCGCGAGGTACCCCGGATCCCATACTCCTGAGTTCGTATCCAAGGAGGGAGGATCCCGCCTGGAGGGACCTGGATCCAGGGTATAGGGATGAGGGATACAGTGGATCTCGAACTTTCGTAGGACAACGGAGATCACAGACGATTGCACGATGATGTTGGATGATTGGAGAGTTCGGATCCACGGCGAGTGTACCATTACAGTGAGGTGGATCCAAGCGACCTGGATCCGGATGAGTGTACCCATAATAGGGTGACCATGATGATTACGTCATATATCCGGTGGATCTGAAGATAACACAGCTGGGATGATGGGTCAAGGGAAGAAGGGACATGCAGCCGAGCCTGGTAAGGGATTTAGCAGATGAAAGACATAGAAGGTAGAAACCCAGGCAGGTATAGGCTTAAATATCAATACAGTCCTCAATTTGCACAGTATCACGCAAGTGCCTTCCTGCCCTCAAGAACCGGAACTACATTGGCCGTACGAGCTCCGAGAAGGTTGGGAATTGCGAATCTAGTGTTGGTAGTGATAACTGGATAATACATTGGCCAGATCCTACAACCTAGTGAGCTTTTCCTTTACTCGTGCAGATCCGACAGGTTAACCGAATTTACTACTTGGTCGGTTACACCCTAGAGGTTCTCAACTCTCAAGATCCCGTCACAGGAGGCGGCAAGTACGACTTAAAGGACAACACAAAGGCAAGGGAACACACCCGCAAGGCAACCCTACGGCCGGATCCACGATCTAGGCCCCGGATCCATAAGCTCGAATATTCGCTTAGGATACGGAACCATCCACGGACGCAGAGTGAAGATTTTCCACTGCTGCTCCACCCCATCCCCACGTCTCGCCAAGACACTCAAGCTTCACCACTTGAACTCTTCGGAAGTTACCGAGAGAGCAGATCCCGCCCTACCGACGGGTACACAAGGTGAGGAAAGTTCAGCAGAACACGGATCATCGGGGGACCCCCTCCGTTAGTCGGTGTCTGGGCGCAGTTGGTAAGTTGGATCTGGCAATCTCGCAGATTTTGCTGATCCCGCTACACCACAGTATCGTGCTTCGTTACCCATTGCTTTTCTGTCTATAGTTCCAGTGGCTGCTTTTTCTCTCATGGGTTTGTGGTTGGCCCATCGTCCATGCTATCGTGCTATCTCGTGGTATTGCGGTTGGTCTGTCGCCCGTGCTTTCGTTAACTATGGTGGTATCGCTCTCCCCAGTGAGCTCCGGTTCTACCCTGGTATCGTGTTCCAATGCTCGACAATCTCCCGATTATGGTCTACCGCGGCTTCTTGTTTGGTCGGTCGACTATCCTCCGTTTTCTACTGTGGTGTTATGGGATAATGCCTGTCCGTGCACTCTTACCGCTACGTGTTCTACCGTGGCTTCGAAAGTGCGTGCTCATTCGTAGCCCGTGCTTTTCAACATGTTGGGGTGTCATGTTTTCAATTACGTTCCGTCTTTTGTATGCTCCCGTCATGTTCTTGCCATTCCAAGTTTTCATGGTAGCGTGCTCGTCCGTGGTTCGTGCTTTTCAGAATCGCTAACTGCCTTCATTGATTTAGTCCTCTTTCAACGTCCGTGGCCTTCCGTGCTTCGTGTTGTTTCCTCTGCCCCATCGTGAACATAGTCCGCCTCGGTGTTCCTCCGTGTTTCGTGTTCTTCTTTATCCACTTGTCTCCGCGCTAATTCAATCGCAAACGCTGCTCTTATTTTGTTATACGTACGCTACATATCGTGCTGAAAAGTGCGCACAATCTCTTAAGGTCGTACACTACGCACGCAAATACAAAGGAATACGATCCTTTTTTTTCGGCGGCGGAGTGGTGTACATGGTTATGTGGTGGTGCGGTGGGAAGCCACTATCTTCACATTTTAAAAGTTTTCAAATATTTAATATTAGTAATAAATTGTGCATCTTTACCGGTATCTAACGCATATAAATGCTATAGTTTAAATAATTAGTATTAATAAATATATTTTAAACCCTGCTTATCAAATATGTGTAGTACTACTACAAACGTCTGCAAGCAATAAAAGAAATGTTTTGCATAGTACTACGCAAAACAATATTGTAAGTTAAACTATTAGAAAGTACTACGAAGCCAAAAACATCATTCTAAAAACCAATAGGTACTAAAGTTTTGATTGAGGCCGAAATATGAGTCACCGAAGCCTACAATTTTTTTCAACAGCTCCTTTGACGATATAGTACGTGCGTGCTCATCGGCGCCATTTAAATATGCTAACTAACGCCCACACAGGCAGAGCCCTTTGCGTGAAGGAGCCCTCCGCGGTGGAAAATGAGAGCAAAATGAAATTCGAACGATGCATTTAAGTACGATGTGTAGACCACACAGAGCACGTACACCACATAATGCAATTTTAGCCAATCGAGACCTCCTTCGCTGCGCTCGGCAGCCAGTAGAGCGCCCGCATTAGCGCTACATTAACTAACCCTATTCATGGCTAAACGTGCTATTTTTGCATAGTCAAGCCGAGTCACAAAGATAGGTGCAGTCGAAAGGATGGGAAGATATAATACCGAACAGGTGGAGTGTAGCCATGTACGAGGAAAGGTTTGCTAGCAAACAGGCCCGTTACGGACGGACTGACGGACGCAGACCACACTCTACTAGATGGGGTAGACTAGTCGGCCGCCGCCGCTACGCGGTGGAGGTGGCAGGTTTTAGCCCCAGTGAAAATGGGTTGCCGCCTTCGCTGCGCTTCGGCGTAAACATGTTTTATGTAAACGTGATGTATTAAATGCATATGAAATTGAACATTCCTACTCCGAACCAAAGATCTGCCTGTAGACAATGTTCTGGGTGTAGACCCCATCCGCCTCCTCCAGCTTTGGGTACTCGACCAGCGCCTTGAATCTTGATCTTGAAGTCACTCGCGACATCGCAACGTACAGCTGCCCGTAGAAGAAGCAAGACGTAGCTAGATACAGTCCCAAGTACTGCGCCACTTGTCCTTGCGCCTTGTTAATGGTCATCGCAAAGGCCGGTTGGACAGGAAACTGCTTGCGTCTCAAATGAAACGGAAAGCTCCGAATGTCTCCGTCACTGATGAAAACAATGCGGGGAATCAACACATGTTGCCCTTGTCGCTCACCTGTCATTACTGTAGCGTGGATAACATGTGGCTTGAGGGCCACGATTCGAAGCCGAGTTCCGTTGCACAGCCCTAGATCTGGATTCAGGCTCCGCATCATCATGATGGGCATTCCTACCTTGAGAGTCAACTTGTGGGGAGGCTTTCCACTGATATTCATCGAGTGAAGTACCTCCTGCTCGAAGGAATTGCCGTCACCTTCGTCTTGTACACAGTCGGAAGACATATATTCCCGCGCCTGTCCAGTTAATCGATCGGTCACCGCTTCATTGATGCGGTGCACGATTGCGTTCGTGGTCGTGAGGATCGTTCGGTTAGCGAAATACTCGTCGGTAGCAACCTAGGGGTTATTAATCTCGCCATACATCTCGTCAATGATCCTATCCACGCCTCTTGGAATAACACCAGGACGAATTTCCTGGTCCTCGTCCTCTGACACAGGAGGATTCTCAATCAGCATATCGCGCGGGATCTTCATGTATTCGCTTCCTAGGGAAGGGTTTACATCATGTCTTCCACTCCCCAACTTGCAGCAGAAACTCGGAGAACGCAGCCATTTCCTCAGCAGTGTCTGCAGTATCAGCAGTGCACACTCGCATGTTTTCCGTAAGACGGAACGTCTGGAATTGGGGCCACAGCGAAGACGACTTGAGGCAATCGTCAATTGTCTCGACGGGTGCTCCATTCTTTACTACCGGGAGAATTTGGCGGAAATCTCCCGAAAGTACAAACACTTTCCCGCCAAAAGGCTCGGTATCGTTGTCAAGCATGTCCCGCAGTGTCCTGTCTACTGCCTCGAATGCGTGGCGATGGGCCATATGTGCTTCGTCCCAAATAATCAAACTTGCATGCTTGATCAACTCCTGAACATGGGAGTTCTTCCTGATACCGCACGTCGAGCTCACGTTTAATTTCAATGAGATTTTGAATGTAGAATGAGCTGTCCTACCACCCATCAGCAAGAGCGAGGCAATACCGCTAAACACCACAGATGGCGATTTTCCCCGAGAGTCTGACTTTGGCCAGTATGTTTCGAAGCAGCGTAGATTTTCCAGTACCACCCGGGCCATCGACAAAAAATAGCTTCTTGCCTTCCTCCGGGCATTCAACCGCTTTAATAATCTGGTCGTAAATCACCCATTATCCTTCGTTCAGCTGCTCTTCTGTGTTTACAATCGCTTCCAAAGCTGACGCATCGTATCCTGTGAGCTCACGTCGTAGTAATCCGTTTTGGCGAAGCGCTTCACGAATCAATGTTGGGAACGACCCCAACTGAGAAGCTCGTCGAAGTTGCCTACCGCATACCCGTTCGCTTCAAGTAGTTCCTCAATGCTCATCAGCGTTTCAAATTCGACCAACGCTGACTTGAAGGGGTCCATCAAAGCCTGATGTTTGCGTGAGAAGTCTTGAGAAAGATCGGCGAAGAACCGATCCCATAGAACACCAACATTTGCTGGAGCTGAATACACCAGAATGGTGATGAAGGGCTGGCGTAGTTGATACGGCATTTGGAACTCAGCCGCTTTCCTCAAACACGAAACCCACTCGTTGTCATTCTCCAAGTAGCCAGCCTCCCGCGCCGCAATTTGAACCGCTCTCAGGTCTTCAAACGACGTTGGGCCTCTACGCCGACAGAGCAGTAGCCGAAGCTAGAACCGCTCCATATCTCGAGGAGACACGTGAATCATGCGACCAGCCGCAGCTTGATATTGTTTCCGGCGAACCCACCTTTTCGGTTGTCCTTTCTCCGGCGCTTTCCAGCAGAACTCTTTAGGGATGTCCGGATACAACATCGGCGTGACAATATGATTCTCGGGCACTTCACTCGCACATAACTCAAAGAATCTAGTCAGCATCGTGTGACTACCACGTTTTAAAACCGCCTCCGGGTTTTCCGTCTCGCGAAATGTAAATTGTCTGGCCTGACTCGAGATGAACCGTTAGCTGTGTCACCGCATGGGTTTCCCCCTGAATCGTGATATTGAGCAGGCGCATGCAAGCTTCCACCGGAGAAATGTAGCGGGCGCTCAAGAAACGTTGAATTTCATTTGGTTCTCGACGCGCACTCTGTTGCCCTCCTCGGACTTCGTCCACAGTGAGTATAGCCATATCGGGTCCTTTGTACACATACTTGTACAGGTATTTAACCGCAGTAATATCCGTGCACACTTCCACATTGATGTGGCAGCTGTACTTCTGGGATAAGTACGGGTTGTACGGTACAACCCACTGGTTGATCGTAGCATTGTCGTATTCTCTGCCTTTGAACTTTAGAACACCGTCTTGCCGTCGACGTCGTCTGTACACTGGATATCCATTGGCATTGGCTTGTGTAACTTCTGCTAAGGGCTTCAGATACCCTTTGGTGCACTTGCCGTCATTCATACACGCGCAAGAAGGGTTTGCAGGTCCGCATGGACCATGGCGCATGCATGACATGACCGTCTCATACAGCTGAGGGTTTTTATCCTTATCTGGGATATCAGCGCATACCACCTTGTCTACGATCTCGCGCGTTCAAGGTTTGTCTTCGTCAGCCAAAACAATCAATACGTGAGCGTGGGGGAGCCCTCGATTTTGAACCTCGACAACGTAAATCCGCGCGCGCACTCGCCCCAGGACGCCTTGGCTTAAATCGTCAAGCGTCGCTTGCAGTTTCTGCTGCCACACGCGAGCCACGATATCTGGTCGATCTTGAGCTGTCTGGATCTCGGAAGGTATCGCTTAAAGAATCTCGTCCCATTTGGGGGTTGCATGTTTCAGTCAGGAAGACGTCGGGTCGTCCATACTCCCGAACAATTGTCATCGAATCTTGATAAGACTTGTACATGGACCGCGGGCTACGCAGGTGCGAAGACGGTAGTATGATACGCTTGCCAACCTGATTAAGAAAGTGGGTAGGTCGTCCTCTGCTGCCTTGATCTCGGTCAGGCACCAATCTGTTCTAGTCTCGGTTGCATTCCGACAGAAGTACTTTTCCTTCCGCTAGAGCCAAATTATCTTCGTTGTGCAGAGCGTCTTGAACACCCCTGTATTGATCGGCGCGAAGTGTTTTCGGATTGTCAGCCACCCAGCAAAGCTGTTCTTGCTCACATTTTGCACGCTGACCTACACACCACTGTTGAAATTGACGCCGGCCTTGGTGGAGAGCGGACTGATCATCCACTTTCTGGTGAAGGCGGAACGCGACGTGTTCACGAAGCGACATCGCCTTCGTGTTTGGATACTCAGCACCATTCGCGAACTCGTCTGTGTAGGTCCAGCCCTTCTCTCCATATGGAAGGAGAAGCGGGTAATGAAGTGGGTCGTAATCGGCGTGGGTATCGTGCAAACGTAGCAGCCTTTGATCGCGTGTAAAGAGTAGTAGATCCCGAGGCTGAGCCAGGTTGCCATCCTCAATGAGAGTCGCAGCCACTTCAGACACAGTGAGGCGGTTATGCGTCCTCGGTCGCGAGGAGTTGTCATGCAGACGGAACACCAAGTCTACTGGAGCCTCCGTGTTGTGTTGACGCACCTGCTGCCCGAAGTGGAGGAACCGTTGCGCTAATGGGCTGTGCTCTGTCATCATTTCCTCGATGGCTAGTAGTGCAACACGACCTAGACCCGCGAATATACCAAGACGTCGCTCCGCGCGGCGTTGCATGTCTGGATCCACAATGTAGATCTGAGCAAACTTTGGAGCTACCCGAGCGCCTGTCCGACGGTCTATGTGGGGGAGGAGAGACCCTAGGTAGTGCCCCATAGCCCCTTGAATGCGATATGTGTACACGCCGTGTGTACCCGCATCGCTCTCGTCTTGATGTACATTTTGAAACGATCGGTTTGAGCACGAAGCACCAATCGACGTAAATGCAAAAGCTTGGTTGTAGGCACGGATTTGACGGCGAAACTCGGGATCTCCGTACTGCTGAGCCGGTTTGGTGGCGCGGGGTGCAGTGGAGGCAGCTTTACCCTGCCTGCCAGACAGCATGATATCGCAGACTCGCCAGGCCACTTCCAAGCATTGCAGAATGGACAAACCGTTGTAGCCGGAAGCTTATGACGACCGTCCGCCACGTCGTCACCCGTTATCATGGATGCATCGAAGTCTTTGAGGGAAATAAGAGCGTGTCTATGATGGGTGCATTGGCGTCTAGTGCGCACACGCTCGAGTTCCTGCTGGCATTCTTCTTCCGTCAGCCGAGCTCGTCGATCCGCATGCTGCTGACGGTTTAGTTCACGTTCAGCTTCCTGTTCTTGTGGAGGCAGCTCCGCATGTCTTTCTCGATGGCGAGCTCTGTCTTCCTCGCATCGTTCTGACGCTCCTCGCCGCGCTGTCGAGCTCTTCGTGTGCGTTTACGCTCAGCATCGTTTTTTTCTGACACGGTTGCGCTGAGATAGTGTCATGTTAGCCCGTCGCGTTCAGGCCCTCTGTGCGTCGCGGGCGCGCTCGCACTCTGCCTGAGACAGTGTCCTGTTATCTCTTTTCTCGCGATCCCGCTGCGCAGCCGACACTGGAACCGCGTCTTGAATAGGAACGGGTGGTATGACAGGCACCGCATGCAAAGTCACTTCGGAGGCGCTCGCTTGATACGCCGCTTTTATTTGAGCGGCAAACCGCCGTTGATGTTCCGCAGGATTGGACTCTTTTATCTTCTCCTCCTGCTCTTCCAAAGCTACCGTTTGACCTTCCGTAACTTCGGTAACCTCCGTAACCTCTTAGCGCATGCTAAGGGCATTCAGCGCTTTGTTTAAGTCGCATCGCTTCCTCCTCCGCTTGCTCAACCGTCGTTTACGTACTTCCTTCTCCTTTTGTATGGGTGTCGCGTTAATGTGTTCGTTCTCGCGTAAAGCCTCCTCGAGTTCCTCGCGTGTCCTCTTTCGTTTAGTCCGAGCCATAGTTCTGCGAGCACGAAAACGTGACGCGTTAGACATAATCTAAGCACACCGCATGTAGCAGTAGGTTTTCATGGAGTAGGGCGTTGGACATCTGCGTACTACCCGGGATTGCTTGCCCCTATCAAGGTTATCTCCGATCACTTATCCCACAGTCACGGGCCGTGAGGCCCGGAGCGGTTTTAGTTTGCAAATTGTGCAGTCGAATCTTCAGGGTTGGGCCTCCGGATAGTACTGGGCTTGAGGTGTGATATCCTTTTGCCAAAAGGCGGTCGTTAATTGCAAAGGCTGGTTATTGATAGGCTATTACAGCCCCCATCCCATCTGTCGGTTAAAAGAGGCCATTTACAGTACCCCTCCTGACCAACTGCACGCGCAATGTGCGTGCCCATCAATAACCATTAAAGACCGTCTCAACTGGTTCGCTGTCGGGTTTGCGGTCAATGGACCAGGTGCCAAATGTGCTCTCGCGCAGAGTGGGCGGTGAGATAAAGCCCCAAGAGCCCATGGGTTCTAGAGCTAAATCCCTGTAGCACGGCTACCTGCTTGCAGGGTAAAATCCCGCAAGTTATAAGCTACCCCCTAAGCAGCCCCAGGAGCCTCGGACTATCTGTGTATGTGTGTCTTGCTAGCTACTAATGTAAACTAACACGCATACACACAGCGTACCTTGCGTAACGTGGTGTTCCGCGGCTTCGGTTTCAAAAATGGGGGCAAAACGAAATTTGAACGGTCCATTTAAGTACGATGTGTTGATCACATACAATGTGACCACCCCTTAATGATATTTTAGCCTATCGACGCTGCCTTCGCTGCGCTCGGCAGCCAGTAGAACGCCCGCATTAGCGTGAGCTTTATTAATTCTACCCTCGGACGGACAGACGGACACCAGACTCCACTAGGGGGTCAGACTAGCCGCTCGCCGCCGCTACGCGGCGGAGTGGCATCGTTTGTTGGAGATAAGGCGACCGCAAATTTAAGTACTTCGTGTGCTGTGTCCTTTCAGTCTGATCTTGTACCCCGAGGCTTCGGCTATCTCCGTGCGTTGTTGTGTCGTGTACTTAAAACACCTGTCATTTCGTAGTCTCAGTGGCGGTGTACGATATCGTGGATTCGTACGCGTCCGTTGCTCCGTACTACTGGTTGGCGTCTATGTTCTTCCGTGGATCGTGCCCTTTTCCGTTAATGCGCCCTCTCTTTTGAATTCATGCTTTTCAGTAGTACGACATCCTTTCGTGGCTGCTACTTGTTCCGTGTTCCCAAGGTCTTGAGTGGGTTTTACAGGTTTTGTGGTCTATATTCATTCATGGTCCATGGCGTCTCATCAACGGTACCCTCGCCGACGGGTGCTATTCCGTAGTTATATGGATCCGTCCCCCGTGTAACGTGCTCTCCTGGTGTGGCTTCATCGACCGCGTTATCGCGCTATCATACGATCGCAGTATAGTTTTGCTATCCCATGCTTTCGTGCTCGCGTAGTGCATCTGTGTTTCCCGTGTTATTATATTCTACAGTGGCACACTGATCCACGTTGTGCAATCGTGATATCCCGAAGCGCTCCCCGGTGCTTCCATGGCTGACCTGCCGCCCGTGCAATCGTGCTATCGCCTTCTGTGGCTCCGCGATTTCGCGTCTATAGCTCCCGTGGCTGCGTGTTCTCTTACGGTTTAGTGGCTGGACCACCGTCCGTGTTATCGTGTTATCTCGCGGTATCGCGGTTGGTCTGTCGTCCGAGCTATCGTGAGCTACCGTAATATTGTGCTCCGTGGCTTGGCTCTACCCTGGTATCGTGCTCTAATGCTCGGTGATTTCCCGCTTATGCTCTCCCGTGGCTTAGTGTTAGGTTCATCGTCTGTGCTTCATGTTCTACGGTGGTGTTATGGGAGAATTGCTTTCCGTGCACCTTACTGTTCCCGTGGCCCGTGTTTTTCAGCATATTGGGGTGTCATTACTTCAGTTACTTTCCGTGATCCGTACGCTCCCATCATGTTCTTGCCATTCCAAATTTCATGGTAGCGTGCACGTCCGTGGTTCGTGCTTTTCAGAATCGTTGGGTGCCTTCATTGATTTAGTCCACTTTCAACGTTCGTGGCCTCCCGTGCTTCGTGTCGCTCCTTCTATCCCATCGTGTACATAGTCTATCTCGGTGTTCCTCCGTGTTTCGTGTTCTTCTTTATCCACTTGCCTCCGCGCTAATTCAATCGCAAACGCTGTTTCCATTTTGCTTTATGTACGCTATATATCGTGTTGGAAAGTGCGCTCAATCTCTTAAGGTCGTACACTACGCACGCAAATACAAAGGAATACGATCCTTTTTTTTCGGCGGCGGAGTGGTGTACGCGGTTATGTGGGGTGGGATGGTGGGAAGCCACTATATTCACATTTTAAATATTTAGTATTAGTAATAAATTGTACATTTTATCTGACGCAAATAAATACTATAGCTTAAGTAATTAGTATTAATAAATATATTTCAAACGCTGCTTATTTTAAAGAGTATAGTACCACTACAAACGTCTGCAAGCAATAAAAGAAATATTTTCGAATAGTACTACGCAAAACAGTATTGTAAGTTAAATTACTACAAAAGTACTACGATGCCAGAACAAATCATATTATAGCCAGTAAGTACTAAAGTTTCGATTGAGGACGAAATATGCGTCACAAAGCCTACAACCTTTTTCAACAGCTCCTACAACGATACAGTACGTTTGTGCTCATCGGCGCCTTCTACTAATCATAACTAACGCGCGCACAGGCAGCGCCCTTTGCGTGAGGTGGCGCTCCAGCGTTAAAAATGGGGGCAAAATGAAATTTGAACGGTGCTTTTAAGTACGATGTGTAGTCCACATACAGTGTGTACAAAACACAATCTAGATTTTGGCCAATGGAGGCTGCCTTCTCAGCGCTCGGCAGCTTTTTAGCGAATCGAGGCCGCCTTCGCTGCGCTCGGCAGCCAGTAGAACGTGCGTACGAGCGTGAGTTTTATTAGACCTAACCCGTTACGGACGTTACAGACGGACAACACACTCCACTAGAGGGGTAAGACTAGCCGTTCGCCGCCGCTACGCGGCGGTGTGGCATGGTATGTTGGAGATGAGGTGGCCGCAAATTTAAGTGCTTCTTGGTGTCGCGTGCTTTGTGAGTGTCGTTCACCCCAGTATGTCGTGACTTCGTGTACTTAACCACTTACCATTACGTAGTCCCGTATAATATCGTGGTCTCGTCTGCTTTCGCTACCTCGTACTATAGGTTGAATGTCATGTTCTTCAATGGCCTGCGCTCTTCCGTGATCATCTCGGCATCGTGGTTTCCTGTTCACCCGTGGTCCATGATGCTTAGGGATTATGGGCCCTCTCGCTTGGGCTCATGCGCTTTAGTACGGCCTCATTCGTGACTGCTTACAATTCCCTGTATGCAAACGTTTCGTGGGCTGCACCGGCTTCGTAGTACATTGTCTTCTGTGGCCGTAGGGCCTCCCATCGCCGGTACTCTAGCCGAAAGGCGTATTCCGTGATTTGCTGCCTCCATGCAGTCGTGTTGTTCCGTCGCTCGTGTATCGTGCTCTCCTGGTGAGGCTCCATCGACCGCGTTATCACGATATCGTGCAATCGCGGTGTGGTTTTGCTGTATATGGATGAATATCATCACTTATCGGACCTCACTAAGGTTTATTATCAGTATTAATGGCCAATCATATATTTATTTGTTTTGGATAGCCAATCATATCCATATAATATGTCAGTCTTGGTCAATCAATCCGTCAAGGGTTAGGTTGGTCATCTAAATTCCACATCGGACGTATTAGGTCCGAGGGGCACGGACACTATGTGTATCTCTTTACAAATATTAGGATGTCGGCGTATCACACGCATATTTTCATTTTATCCGACCGGCATAGTCATTTCAGTACAAATGACTCCATAAGCACTTCTAAATTTTGTTGTATTTATACCGTCGCAATTTCTTGAAAGCGCTTAAATGGCGACATGATTAAGAGCCTCTGTGATGACGAGATGCAGTAGCTACAATTGTAGCTTCTACATTGCGCATTCTTATTATTGTTCCCGTTTTTAAAGAAACATTGATAATTTGCGTCAATTACTCGGATATACTTTACATTATTTAACGCTCGCTAGCCACACACAGCTACTATTAGCATCTCGCTCTACATCGACACGACCAGCGGCTGGGACAGGCATCTAGACTTGGTGCGCGCCTGCGGGCTACCAGCCGGCAGCATGCTTCCCTCCCTGCCGGGTGGGGCAATAGCTCTCCTGGGGTCTGCACGGGTTCTGACGGCGGCATCCTTGCTGCTTGTAGCTAGATGGCCTGTCGAAACCACCGGAGTCCGCCCTTCTAAGTGCCACAGGAAGGCACGCACCCAACGGGCAGCCTGCCGCCCGCCCTGCCGGGTAAGACATGACAGCCCTTGACGCTCCGCCCGCTGCTGATATCCCCTTCGCTTCTTCCGTCTTTAAACTCCTTTCTGTCCTTGCTGCCGCACCTCTTGTCGCCGCCGCCACCCTCCTGCTGCATGCCGTCGTCGCCACCCTCCTGTCACACGTGCCGCCGCCGTCATCGCCCCTCGTCATCTCCCTCCCCGCCTTCTGTAAAATAATAGTGTTTAGTGTGTGGGCCACAATATCTAATCCATAAACTAATAAATTGGTTTTGAGGGGTTTTATTAAGCGTACCCTAGTTTTGGTACAGGTCCGATAAGGTCATCCGGTCCGATAAATTTTGGTATGGTTATGTGCCCGCGTAGTGCATCTGCGCTGCCCGTGTTATCGTGTTCTACAATGGTACGTGCTCCACGGTGTGCAATCGTGGTCATCCCAAGCGTCCCCCGTGTATTTCGTGGCTGGTCCGCCGTCTGTGCAATCATGTTCTAATATACTACTGTCCTACACGGCTCGGTAAGCTTAGGTTCTACACTGGTATCGTGCTCCGTGGCTCGGTGATCCAGTATATAGCTCCTGTGGCTGCTTTGTTTTCCATGGTTTAGTGGTTGAGCCACCGTCCACGCTAGTGTGTTCTCCGTAGTCTCGTGGATGGTCTGGCGTCTGTGCAATTATGTTCTAATTCTCCGTGGCTTCGGGAGCTCAGGCTCTACACTGGTGTCGCTCTCCGCGGCTGGGTGATTTCCCGTCTATAGATCGGCGGCTACATTCTCCCATGGTTTAGTGGCACAGGCCATGCTATCGTGTTATCTTGTGGTATCGCGGTTAGTCTGTTGTCCGTCCAATCGTTAGCTACCGTAGTATCGTGCTGTCGGACTCGGTGACCTCCGGTTCTACCCTAATATCGTGCTCCAATGCTCGGATGATCTTCCGTTTATGGTATACCGCGGCTTCATGTTTGGTCGGTCGACTGTGCTCCGTGTTCTACCGTGGGGCTATGGGAGAATTGCTGTCCGTGCACTCTTACCGCTACGTGCTCTACCGTGGCTTCGAACGTGCGTGCTCTTCCGTAGCCGTGCTTTTCAGGATGCTGGCGTGTCTATATATTTAGCTCCCTTCCGTGGACCGTACGCTCCCGTCATATTCTTGTCCTTCTGTCCTTTTCATGGCTGCGTGCTCTTCCGTCTTTTACGCTACGCATAAAACTTCGAGGTTTGCATCGGCTAAGTCTTCAACCATCGTCCGTTGCCCTCCATGCTTCGTGTTGCTCTTCTATCCCGTCGTCTACATAGTGTGGGTCGGCATTCCTTCGTGTTTCGTGTTCTTGCTTAGTCACGTGCCTCCGGGCTCACTTATAACAAACGCTGTTCCCATTTTGTTTGATGAACGCAACATATATTGTTGGAAGGTCGCACACTACGCCCGCAAATTCAAAAGGAGATGATATTTTTTCCCGGAGGCAGTGTGGGTTGCAGGGAGTGTTGGGTGGGAAGCCACAATAGTAATAATTTTTAGTTTCCACATTATTAATAATAGTAAAAATAGTGATTTATTATCGAACGCTGGTATAATAATGCTGTGTACTACTACTACAAATAACTGCAATAAAAAATATGATATGGCTTTAGAATAGTATTACGCAAAATAGTACTGAACGTTCTAATAACTTAAAACTACTATGAAGCCAAATACATCATTTTTTTAACCAATAAGTACTAAAACTTCGATTGAGGGCGAAATATCAGTCACCAAAGCCTACAATCTTTTTCAACAGCTCCTACGACGATATAGTACGTGTGTGCTCATCGGTACCTTATACTAATGCTAACTAACGCGCACACAGGCAGCGCCCTTTGCGTCGAGAGGCGCACCGCGGCTGAAAATGAGAGCAAAATCAAATTTAAGCGGTGCGTTAAAGTACGATGTGTAGTCCACATTCGGTGTGTACAACACACATTGTCGATTTTAGCCAATGGGGACCGCCTTCGCTGCGCTCGGCAGCTTTTTGGCGAATCGACGCCGCCTTCGCTGCGTTAGGCAGCCAGTAGAATGCCCGCATTAACGTACGTTTTATTAGCCCTACCCTCGAACGGACTTACGGACAGACACCAGACTCCATTAGAGAGGTAAGCCTAGCCGTTCGCCGCCGCTACGCGGTGGAGTGGCATGGTTTGTTGGAGATGCGGTGGCCGCAAATTTAAGTGCTTCTTAATGTCGCGTACTTTGTTAGCGTCGTTTACCCCAGTAGATCTTGGCATCGTGTATTTAACCACTTGCTTTTCCGTAGTCTCATTCGGCCCCGTATAATATCGTTGTTTGGAACGTTTCCGCTACCCCGTACTACAGGTTGGATGTTGTTTTCTTCAACGGTCCATGCTCTTTCGTGCTCTTCCCGGTTTCATGGTTCCTGCTCACCCGTGGCCCACGCTGCTCAGCGGTTATGTGCTCTTTCTTTAGGGTTCATGCTCTTTAGTATTGCGTTATATGTGGCTGCTACATATTTCATGTTCTCAAACGTTTATGTGGGTTGCACCGGTTTCGTGGTACGTAGTCTTTCGTGGCCGGCGCCCTCCAATCGCCGGTACGCTTGCCAAAATGTGCTATTCCGTGGTTTCGTGCCTCCACGCAGTCGTGTTGTTCCGTCGCCCGTGTATCGTGCTCTCCTGGCGAGGTTCCATCGACTACGTTATCACGCTATCGTGCAACTCCGGTGTGGTAATGCTGTCTAATGTATTGTACTCGCGCGGTGCATCTGCGTTTTCCGTATATTATCGTGCTCTACAATGGCTTCGTGCTCCGTGGTGTGCAATCGTGGTCACCCCAAGCACCCCCCCGTGAAATTTGTGGCTGGGCCACCGTCCGTGCGATCGTGTTCTAATGTAGTACTATCCTCCGTAGCTCGGTAAGCTCAGGTTCAACACTGGTATCGTATTCAGTGGATCGGTGATTGCTCGTCCATAGTCCTCGTGACTGCTTGTTCCACCATGATTTATTGGCTGGATCACCGTCCATGCTATTTTGTTCTTCGTGGCTTTGTAGCTGGCCTGGTGTCTGTGCGATCGCTAGCTATCGTAATATCGCGCTCCGTGGCCGGATGAGCTCCAGCTCTACCCTAGTCTCTTGTTCTAATGCTCGGTAATCTTTTGTTCATGGTCTCTCTCGGCTTCATGCTTGGATCATTGACCGTGCTCCGTTGCTCTACCGTGGTGGTATATAATAATTCCTTTTCGCTCACTCTACATACTCTTCCGTGGCTTCAAACGTGTGTGCTCTTTCGAGACCCGTGAGTCTCAGCATGTGGGATGTCATTATTTCAGCCGTCATCTACCTCCTCCATTTCATGTCTTTCCGTGTTTTACATGGCTGCGCGTTTGCTTCCGTGGCTCGTGCTTCGCAAAAAAATTTGTAACCTGTATTGGCTCAATCTCCTTATATCGCGTGCGGCCTTCCGTGCTTCGTGCTGCTCCTTCTATCCCGTCGTGTATATAGTCTACTTCGGCGTTTCGTGTTCTTGCTTAATCACGTGCCTCCGCGCGAGCCCAATTACAAACCCTGTTCCCAGTGGGTTTGATGTACACAACGTATCGTGTTCGAAAGGGCGCACAAGATCTTAGAGTCGCACACTACGCGCGCAAATACAAAGGAAGACATTTTTTTCTCGCACCGGCGAGTGGTGTGTGTGGGACCACTTTGGTCATATTTAAAAATTGCTAGCTCTATATATTAGTAATAGATTGTAGATTCTTCCAGCGCTGATATAATATGTGCGTGTACTACTACTACAAATAAGTGCAAACAAAAATATGAAAGAACTTTTGAAAAAAACTATGGGAAACAATCTTGTTAGTATTGTTTTACAAAAGTACTACGAAGCCAAAAAATCATATTATATCCAATAAGTACTAACGCTCCAATTTAAGCCGAAATATAAGTCACCAGGGCCTACAAAACATTTCAACAGCTCCTACGACGATATTGTATGTGTGTGCACGTCAGCGCCTCCTATTAATGCTAATTAACGCACACACAGGCAGCGCCCTTTGCGTGGCCTCGCGAAGCGCAGCTGAAAATGAGAGCAAAATGAAATTTGAACGGTGCTTTTAAGTACGATGTGTAGTCCACATACAGTGTGTACAAAACACAATCTAGATATTGGCCAATGGAGGCTGCCTTCTCAGCGCTCGGGCAGCTTTTTAGCGAATCGACGCCGCCTTCGCTGCGCTCGGCATCGAATAGAGCGCCCGCATTAGCGTGAGTTTTATTAACCCTAGCCCGTTACGGACGTTACAGACGGACAACACACTCCACTAGAGGGGTAAGACTAGCCGTTCGCCGCCGCTACGCGGCGGAGTGGCATGGTTTGTTGGAGATGCGGTGACCACAATTTTAAGTGCTTCTTGGTGTCGCGTGCTTTGTGGGCGTCGTTCAACCTAGTACGTCGTGTAGTCAACCACTTAACTGTCCGTAATACCATGTGGCTTTGTACAATATCGTGGTTTGGTACGTTTCCGTTACCCCGTACTACAGGTTGGATGTTGTGGCCCATGCTCTTCCGTTCTCTTTCTGGCTTCGTGGTTCCCTGCTCACCCGTGGCACACGCTGCTTAGTGGGTTATCGCCCTCTCTTTTGGGCTCATGCTCTTTAGTGCGGCCTTTTCTGTGGCTGCTAGATATTCCCTGTTCTCAAACGTTTACATGGGCTGCACGGGTTTTGTGGTACGTAGTCTTTCGTGGCCATTGGCCTCCCATCGCCGGTACTCTAGCCGAAGGGTGCTCTTCCGTGGTTTAGTGTCCCACGCAGTCGTGTTATTCCGTTGCCCGTGTATCGTGCTTGCCTGGTGAGGCTCCATCGACCGCGTTATCACGCTGTCGTGCAATTGCGGTTTTGTAATGATATTTATGGTATTGTGCTCGCGTAGTGCATCTGCGTTGCCCATGTTATCGTGTTCTACGATGGCATCGTGCTTCACGGTGTGCAATCGTGGTCACCCCGAGCACCCCCGTGTATTTCCTGGCTGGTCCGCCGTCCGTGCAATCGAGTTCTCATGTAGTATTGTCATCTGTGGTTAGGTAAGCTCAGGCTCTACACTGGTATTGATCTCCGCGGCTCGATGGTTTTCCGTCTATAGCTCCAGTGGCTACATGTTCTATCATGTTTTAGTGGTTGGCCCATCATCCATGCTATCGTGCTGTATCGTGATGTCGCGGTTGGTCTGTCGCCCTTGCTTTCGCAAGGAACGGTAGTATCGCGCTCGCCGTGGTGATACGGGATAATTCCTGTCCGTGCACGCTTAGCGTTATGTGTTCAACCGTGGCTTCGAAGGTGCAGGCTCTTTCGTAGACCGTGCTTTTCAACTTGTTGGGGTGCCAATTATATTCCGTCATCTGTACACTCCCGTCAGGTTCTTGCCATTCCAAGTTTTCATGGTAGTGTGCTCGTCCGTGGTTCGTGCTTATCAGAATCGTTAGGTGCCTTCATTGATTTAGTCCTCTTTCAACGTTCGTGGTCTCCCGTGCTTCGTGTCGCTCCTTCTATCCCATCGTGTACATAGTCTGTCTCGGTGTTCCTCCGTGTTTCGTGTTCTTCTTTATCCACCTGCCTCCGCGCTAATTCAATCGCAAACGCTGTTTCCATTTTGCTTTATGTACGCTATATATCGTGTTGAAAAATGCGCTCAATCTCTTAAGGTCGTACACTACGCACGCAAATACAAAGGAATACGATCCTTTTTTTTCGGCGGCGAAGTGGTGTACGCGGTTATGTGGGGTGGGATGGTGGGAAGCCACTATATTCACATTTTAAAAGTTTTCAAATATTTAATAGTGGTAATAACGCAAATATAATACCGGTACTTTGGTTTAAATTAATTAGTATTAGTAATAACATGCGTTTTTTTTCTTGCGCAACTAATTACTTTTTTGTAGTACTGCTATAAACGTCTGCAAGCAAAAATATGAAATATCTTAAAAATACTACTCAAAAGTTTGTAAGTTTTATTATTTGTAAGTACTACGAGGCCTAAAATATCATTCTAAAATCAATAAGTACTAAAGGTTCGATTGAGGCCGAAATATAAGTCACCAAAGCCTACAATTTTTTGCAACAGCTCGTACGACGATATAGGACGTGTGTGCTTATCAGCGCCTTTTAATTATGCTAGCTAACGCGCTCACAGGCAGCGCCCTTCGCGTGGCCTTGCATACCGCAGCTAAAAATGAGAGCAAAATGAAATTTGAGCGGTGCATTTAAGTACGATGTGTAGAACACATACAGTGTGTATACCACATAATGCGATTTTAGCCAATCGATGCCGCCTTCGCTGCGCTCGGCAGCCAGTAGAGCGCCCGCATTAGCGTGAGTTTAATTAACCCTAGCCCGTTACGGACGGACGTACGGACAGACGCAGACCACACTCCACTAGGGGGGTAAGACTAGCCGCTCGCCGCCGCTACGCGGCGGAGTGGCATGGTTTGTTGGAGATGAGGTGGCCGCAAATATAGTGCTTCTTGGTGTCGTGTGCTTTGTGGGCGTCGTTCAACCTAGTACGTCGTGGTTTCGTGTAGTAAACCACTTAACTGTCCGTAATATCATGTGGCTTTGTACAATATCGTGGTTTGGTACATTTCCGTTACCCCGTACTACAGGTTGAATGTCGTGTTCTTCAATGGGCTGTGCTCTTCCGTGCTCTTCTTGGTTTCGTGGTTCTCTGTTCACCCGTGGTCCACGCTGTTTGTGGATATGCGCTCTCTTTTGAGCTTATGCACTTAAGTACAGCCTTTTTCGTGGCTCCTAAATATTCCCTGTTCTCAAACGTTTACGCGGGCTGTACCGCTTTCGTGATACAAAGGCACTCGTGGCCGTTGGCCTCCAATCGCCGGTACTCTAACCAAAGGGTGCTATTTCGTGCTTTGGTGCCTCCATGCAGTCGTGTGGTTCCGTCGCCCGTGCATCGTGATCTCCTGATGAAGTGTCATCGACCGCGGTATCACGCTATCGTGCAATCGCGGTGTGGCTATGCTGTCTACGGTATTGTGCACGTGTAGCGCATCTGCGTTGTCCGTGTTATCGTGCTCTACGATGCCATCGTGCTCCACGGTGTGTAATCGTGGTCATACCAAGCCCACCCCCTGTGCATTTGGTGGGCGGTCCGCAGTCCGTGCAGTCGTGTTCTCATGTACTGCCGTCCTCCATGGCTCGGTAAGCTCAGGTTCTACACTGGTATGGTGCTCCGTGACTCGGTGATTTCGCGTGACAGCGTGTTCTCCGATGGTTTAGTGTCTAACCCACCGTCCATGCTGTCGTGTTATCTCTGGTGTCGGGGCTGAGCTGTCGTCTGTCTTATCGTTAGCTACCGTAGTGTCGCGCTCCGTGGATCGGTGAGCTCATGTTCTACCTAGGCATCGTGCTCCAAAGATTGATGATTTCTGATTTCCCGTATCTGGCCTCCTGCGGGCTCAGGTTTGGTCGGTTGACTGTGCTCCATATTTACCCGTGGTGTTGTTGGAGTATTTTTTCTGTGCACTCTCACCGGTACGTGTTCTACCGTGGCTTCGAACGTCCGTGCTCTTCCGTAGCCCGTGCGTTTCAGCATGCTGGGGTGTCTATGTATTCAGTTCCCTTCCGTGGCCCGTACGTTCCTGTCATGTTCTGTCCATCTGTTCTTTTCATGGCTGCGTGCTCTTTCATCTTTCACGCTAATTATAAAACTTCGTGGTTTGCATCGGCTAAGTCTTCTATCATCGTCCATGGCCTTCCGTGCTTCGTGTTGCTCTTCTATTCCATCATCTACATAGCGTGGGTCGGTGTTCCTTCGTGTTTCGAGCTCTTGCTGAGTCACGTGCCTCCACGCTAGATTAATCACAAACGCTGTTCCGATTTTGTTTGATTTACGCAACATATATTGTTGGAAAGCTCACACAATATCTTGAGGTCGCACAATACGCGCGCAAATACAAAGTAAGATGATACTTTCTCCCGGAGGCAGTGTGGGATGCAGGGGTGTGAGCCACAATAGTCATATTTTAAAGTTTTCACATTATTATTAACAGTAATACAATTGCTATTTATTATCAAACGCTGATATATTTATTATGTGTTCTACTACTACAAATAGCTGCAAGCAAAAATATGAAATGTCTTGATAATAGTACTACTCAAAATAAAATTGTAAGAATAATTATTAGAAGAGAACTACGAAGCCTAAAACAGCATTTTAAAACCAATAAGTACTAAAGTTTCGATTGAGGCCGAAATATGAGTCACCAAAGCCTACAATTCTTTTCAACAGCTCCTACGACGATATAGTACGTGTGTGCTCATCGGCGCTTTCTAATTATGCTAACCAACGCGCACACAGGCAGCGTCCTTCGCGTGAGGTGGCGGTCCACAGTTGAAAATGGGGGCAAAATGAAATTGGAACGGTGCTTTTAAGTACGATGTGTAGACCACATATAATGTGTAAGAAACATAATGTATGTTATAGCCAATGGAGGCCGCCTTCGCTGCGCTCGGCAGCATTTTAGCGAATAGACGCCGTCTTCGCTGCGCTCGGCAGCCAGTAGAACGCCCGCATTTGCGTTACATTAATTAACCCTAGCCGCGGACGGACTGACAGACAACACACTCCACTAGAGAGGTAAGATTAGGGGGAGTCGAACAATAAAAAATGTTAAAAAAAAAAAGAAAGCAGAGACGTGTCCAATTTGTAAGCGGAGGAGTGCACAATTACTGAGCAGAAATAGATATCGAACATAGAGGCTCAATTTCGCACTTAAGAAGAGAAACATGCATTTTCTAAAGCGACGACTCGCACAGACTCTGTTGTGGAGACGCCACATGCTACAGGGGTGCGTGTCCTGGTGCACTGTCGCTGTGCAATGAGTGCAGCCTTCTGTGCGGCATCTATCTCATAAATGTGTGCTGCACGACGCGCCTTGGGGCGCCCGACTTCTGGCCGGAGGTGGGCGCAGAGCGGCGCAGCCATACACGCGCCTTCCTTGGAGGAAGTCCCTCCATTTCCATTCCGGTCTGAGGGAGATTATTTAGGAAATAAAAAGGGCTAGCTCATTTGAAATGTAAGCCACCTCCGGAGGTGAAAGTGAGCAGGTTAATGTCAAAACTGTGAGCGGGAATTTTGAGCACGTTTTTTGCAATGTTCGACCCCCCTCCCTATTTGTCCTCCACAGTAACATTATTCTATGCTAGCGGAGCGCCGCCGCTACGCGGCGGTAGTTTAGGTTTAGTTTTATCAATATTTGCTTTGATCTTCCTGCCTCCTCTGCGCTTTGGCGGGATAATTATTGAAAAACCTGCTGAGCACCTGTGTCGCTAAATCGTTTTTTATTTATTTCATTAACCTGGTTACAGTATCATATTTCCTGATTAAAAATAATTGTTTAATGATCTTGAATCAAGATTCTTGATGCAATCTTTTTATTATTGTTAGCTATCACTGTATCTTGATCTTCCACCCAAAACCACCTGCACTTCAAATAACATTTATACAAACGCTACATAATATGTTTACTTCAGCGTCGTGCTCGATATCACGGACCACTTCTGAGCCTCTATCAAACTTAGCTCACGTGATAGTAGTGGTTTGTCTAGCTTGCACTTTTTATCCGCTTGTACTGCCAATTTGAGCTTGTAAGTAACTAAAGATTGTCCACCTCTCACACTAAACTCAATGAAAGCTAGAAAATATTCGAATTGTAATATTTTTATGCATGCAGCGTTCATTGTGTGCTTATTCAGAATATGTCATTATACACTCGATTCTGTGTCAGTTATGATTAAGCATTTGGATAATGTGTCGCAAGACGCCTTGCTGTTGTTGATGTTGATCGTAGTGCTTTTTATTTGATAGTTTAACGATAATGACATGATGGCTAAACGTCATTTAGGCTCCACGTTTATTAACGTTTCTTTATGGGGCCTACTTAACCAACTTTAATTAACACCTCTAGTGATTTGTTGTTGTCTTGCCGCTCCATTTAAAATCTTATCCTACGCCACTGTCGGCGATACGTCCGCCAGCTAAGTAGTATCGGATTTTGCTGTCTAAACAACGCTTAGGCTTACAGCAGGAATACATATGGGCTAAACTATGTATCTTTATGGATAAAGTGACAACGTTTATAATCACAGCGTTGTTCTTACGTCCAGCTTCTGGTACATGTACTACTATTTGGCAGCTCAGTCAGTTACCTCACATTCAGATATTTTCTATATATTTCTACAACAAAACAGCTGTAGTTATTCTTCTAGTCATTGTTTCTTGCAGAAGCTATTAAGAAGATAGTATTACGTATAATAATAGTATGGCCTCGAAAACACGCATTCCTACGTGTACGCTAAGCACCTTGCAGCATAGGAAGCGTCTTTAGGGACTATTTCAATTGAGAAAAAGTAGCACTCAAATATTAAAAGCAGCATGTAATATTAGAAAAAAATATAATACTTCGTAGTATTAAAATGATGCCGCCTTCGGATAATGGATATTCTTGTGCACATCTCCATCTGTGCTCTGTGAACCACATAAATTAACTGATGTAAGCTACATAAGCCAGTTTTAACCAATTGGAGCCGCATTCGCTTCGCTCGACAACCAATGAAAAAGCTCAAAAACCTGAGTGACGGACGGACAGACACCGTGCTAGCGTTGATAGTTTAGGACTATCCGGCCGCCGCCGCTACACGGCGGAGTGGCATGGTTTGTTGGAGATGAGGTGGCCGCAAATTGAACTGCTTCTTGGTGCCGCGTGCTTTGTGAGCGCCGTTCACCCCAATACGTCGTAGTTAATCACTTACCTTTCCGTAGTCTCATGTGCACCCGTATAATATCGTGGTTTGGTACGCTTCATTTACCGCGTACTACAGGTTGGATGTCATGTTCTTCAATGGACCGCGCTCTTCCGTGCTCTTCCTGGTTTCGTAGCTCCCTGCTCACCCGTGGTCCACGCTGCTTAGTGGTTATACGTCCTCTCTTTTGGGCTCATGTTTTTAGTACGGCCTCTTTCGTGGCTGCTAACTACTTCCTGATCTCAAACGTTTACATGGGCTGCACCGGTTTCGTGGTTCATAGTCTTTCGTGACCGTTGGCCTCCCGTCGCCGTACTCTAACCGAAGGGTGTTATTCCGTGGTTTGATGCCCTCACGCAGTCGTGTTGTTCCGTCGCCCGTGCATCGTGCTCTCCTGGTGAGGTTCCAGCGAGCGCGTTATCACGCTACCGTGCTATCGCGGTGTGGTTATGCTGTATATGGTATTGTGCACGCGTAGTGCGTCTGCGTTGCCCGTATTATCGTGTTCTTCGATGTCATCGTGCTCCACGGTGTGGTCACCCATTCTTCGTGGCTCGGTGATCTCACGTTTCACTGGTAGCGTGCTTCGTGGCTCATTAACCCTATTGCTGCCGGAAATTTACTTGGATTTTGTATGGTAAATATCCCACAGTAAAATGTAAAACATGCATATATGCTGGGTTTTACTCCGCACTCCGCAGCATATTATATCATATTGCTTGGTATTCCAATAATTATTGCAATTATTGCAGTAAAACCAAGCAATATGCTTCCTTTTCCGCAAACCACATGATTCGTTCAAAAAAAAATCCTCACATTTTGGTTGAGTAAAAATAATAAAACCAAGCATACTGCAGGGGTTTAGTGGCAACGGCAGCAATAGGGTTAAGTTGACGTCTCTAGCTCCCGTGGCTGTATGTTCTATCATGTTTTAGTGGTTTGGTGTAACGGGGTACGTATCCCTAAGTGTACCCCTAGTTACATGAAGTGTGACACGTCATACTTTGGGATATTTAATACACGGTACCAGGGTCATCCGAGGCCAACCATTGGCTGATGACATTGCTTTTACATAGGTGACTTATAGTTTGTATATTTAGCTCAAGTTTAGCATACCTATAAATATACTCAGTTTAAAACCTACCTTAAATTGGTCACTTCGCTTCCGTTAGGCAAAGGGGACCTGTGAACTACTGTTCACTGAGAGTTTGTATACTCTCGGAAGATAACTTCCTCTAGCGCAAGGTGCTGTGTGAGCCCGTCACACTTGGTAGCACTCGTTGTCAATCCACGCCACCGCAGGTAGACTACCTGAACCTCTCCGAAGTTCGTTGCCATGGATAGGAACGACTTCTCCCATATGAACGACTCACAGTTCGAGTCGGTTCGGAAGATGGCAGGCATCTTCGGGATGGAGGCCCTGCAGAGCCTGGTGGTGTCAACACCGGCTGAGCAGCTTGGGCGCGTCAATGCGTTTGACGCTTACGAGCAGAGGCTCATCGCGCATGTGCGGGAGAACCTGCAGGCTCCGGCGGCGGAAGCAAATCCGCCTCACCCGAAGCCAATACGGCTGAAGGTTAAGCCGTATGAAGGGAATGAAGGCGAGAACCTTCACTTCTGGGTCCGAGAAGTTGAGCTCACGATGGGCGCGGCTCTGATCTCGACCGAGCAACTTCGTGTTGCTTTTGCACTCTCCAACCTTAGCGGTCATGCTAAGAGTTTGGTGTACACACGGGAAGCAACATCCCCTGGATGTTTCACATCCTGGGCTCAGCTGTGCGAACAGCTCCGAGCCGCGATCCTCCCGGCGAACTACGAGCACCGCCAGCGTTCGCGCTTCCTCTCGTGTAAACAAGGAAGGCGCGAACTGCACGAGTATGTGCAAGAGATACGTGAGCTCACGGCGTCCCTAGTGGGACACCCACTCAGCGAACACATCAAGATGACTGTGTTCATGGACGGCCTTCGAGTGGGTCCCGCACGCACTCAGCTGTTCCGGGTGCAGTCAAGCACTCTTGAAGAGGCGATTCAAGTGGCTCTTCAAGAAGAGTACAGCCATCGCCAGGCGCGTACGCCGGCCTCAGCATGGCCTGGGAGTTCTTTGTCGGCTCCCGGCCGAACAAGCCCCAACGGACCAGTTCCCATGGAACTCGGGTCCGCCGAACAGCGTGACATCCGCTGCTTCGGCTGCGGGAAGATGGGCCACTTCAAGCGCGACTGTCCTGCGGAAAGACTCCGCAGACGGTCCTTCCCCAAGCCCGTCCTCAAGGGTCGCTGGCAGAAGCCAGGATCCCGGGGACAGGCGAACGCTGCAGACCAGTAGGGGTCGGGTGCCCTACTGGGGAAGAAATAAGTCTACGTGAGGGGTGCGCGGGTGGCACGTACCACGGGGACTTGACCCTTGAGCGTCATCGTACTCTCGAATCGGCGAAGAGCAGCGGCGGGTTGCTCGTAGTACACGGATGTGTACGGGATACGATCATCCCTCTAGAATCTTGATCGATTCTGGAGCATCGAAGAATTTCGCACGCCTCCAGACGGTTGCTCGCAACAGCAACAAGTTGTCCGATGCTTTGAGAGAAAGCAAGGGCAACGGGACGGTGTCAGTGCGACTAGCCGACGGGAAGGTCGTCACTGTCCCCAACGTCCAAGTGGATCTGGCCGTCAAGTTTGAAGACTTTGACGGCCTCGAACAGCTACCTGTTCTCGATATGGATCCATATGATATGATCCTGGGAATGCCCTGGCTCGGGAAGCACGAGCCCTGGATCGACTGGTGAGGCAAGGCAATCGGTGCCAGCCGCCCTGCAAAGTCCGACAGCGCATTGGTGAGTCATGTTCCCACCTCTGTCAGGACCCGGGGCGCCCGCAAGGGTTGCCAGGTTATCGAAGCATCGAGCAGATGCTTGGGAGTCGTCGACGTATATGACGACTCCGAGGACGCTTCGATGGTGGCGGCGCCCAGAGGAGGCGCTGGCCAAGTGGGTAACTTAGGTCCACAAGCGGGTAACATAGTACTGCAGCCGTCACGAACGCTGGTAATAGTGTGTTCAAGGCGGGTAACAGAGTTCCACACACGGTCGCCCAGACCCTAACCGAAAAGGAAGACGTCGGATACGTTTCCTGGGTGGGTAACACAGTACCACACGAGGCCTCGAGTGTCTCGTATGTCGGCGCTCCGACATCCCCAGACGTGGGTAACAAAGTTCCACGTCACGGTCGCCGTCGACGACGACGTCGCCTTAAGCGACTCGGAGTCCAGGGCCGGTGTAAGAGTGTTATCACATCTTCGATGGCGAGACCGGTTTACTCGTCAAGGCATCTGGTGTCCACTTGGAACCGTTGCCAGAGGTTGCAGCGATACTGAACCTCGGTCGAGTCTTTCCTCGCCAACCTCAAGGCTGGGAAGGTTGCCGAGATGGTACTCATAAGGGCCGAGACCACTCGGGAGGAGTTGAGCCTTCATCTGTCTTGGACGAGGACGTCCTGGAAGAGCTGAATAAGCAGTGTCGGACGCGCTTGGGTTCTGAGATCCTTAAGAACCCCAGGGATCCGGTGTATCCTTTGGTTACGGAGTATCCGAACGTGGTGAACAACCACCCACCGACCCAACTCCCACCAGATCGAGGCGTACGGCATGAGATCAATCTCGCGCCTGGCACAAAGTACTGTGTCACGGGTCAATGGCCTCTTCCGCGCGAAGAGTACGAGGTCATCGATGCCTTCTTCGCTGCGAAAGCGAAGGCCGGCATAGAGTATCCGAACGTGGTGAACAACCACCCACCGACCCAACTCCCACCAGATCGAGGCGTACGGCATGAGATCAATCTCGCGCCTGGCACAAAGTACTGTGTCACGGGTCAATGGCCTCTTCCGCGCGAAGAGTACGAGGTCATCGATGCCTTCTTCGCTGCGAAAGCGAAGGCCGGCATAGTGCGGGAGTCGAAGTCCTCGCACTAGACGCCAGCTCTCTGCGCTCGGAAGCCGAACGGAAAGTGGCGTCTAGTTCATGCTTATAACAAGCTGAACGACGCGACAGTGCCGGCCCAAACACCAATCCCACGAAAGTATGTGTTGTTGAGCAACATAGCCAGAAGCGTACTGTACAGTGCGCTTGATTTGGTAGACGGATACTACCAAATCCTGATGCGAGAAAGCGACATCCAGCTCACCGCGGTGAGCACTCCAAGCGGCATGCTTTGGGAGTGGCTCGTCATGCCGCAGGGCTTGCCTAACGCCCCGGCGGCGCTCAACCGCCTGGTGACGCAATTGTTCAGTCCACTGCGCGCCTTCCTACAGACGTACTTCGACGACATCTTCGTCCATAGCCGTGCCGAGGGAGGCAAGACGGCCATGGAGGTGCATCTAGTGCACCTCCGTCGAGTGTTGGACGTGATGCGAGCGAACAAGCTCTACGCCAACATCGACAAGTGCGTATTCGCGTCACCAGAGATTAAAATTCTCGGTTGCTTTGTAAGCAACGTGGGCGTTCGGGCTGACCCAGACAAGGTCAAGGCCATAGCAGTATGGCCGACGCCCCGATCCCAGAAGGATCTTCGAAAGTGGTTGGGCTTGGCCAACTTCCTTCACAAGTACAGCGCAGGGTACGCGGGCTTCGCTAAGCCCTTGTCGAGCCTCCTTCAGAAGGACGTCGACTGGCGCTGGGAGCAAGAGCACCAGGATACTTTTGACAGCATCAAGGCCAGTCTCCAAGAGGCCCCTGTCCTGGCCCTGCCGGACGAGACGAAGCCGTTTAGCGTCGTCTGCGATGCCTCCGATTACGCCATCGGATGTGCATTGCTGCAGGCCGACACGGCTGGTCACGATCAAGTCATCTCGTTCCAGTCCAGGCAGCTCAAAGCCGCCGAGCGGAACTACCCTGTCCACGACAAGGAGCTCCTGGCAATGAAATATGCCCTTGTGAAGTTTCGTGTTCACCTTCTGGGCTCTAGGCCCTTTGTGATCTACACAGACCACGCGTCCTTGCGGACGGCGACTAACTAGCCTCACCTCTCCCAAAGGATGGCGAGGTGGCTGTCCTTCTTCGCGGAATATAACTTCCACGTCGAATACAAGCCGGGCAAGCTCAATGTGCTTGCGGACGCCCTCTCTCGGCGTCCCGACTATGAGTTGGCCCACATCACGCGGGTGACAACGGGTCTATATGAATGGATACGCATGGCGTATCGGGACGATGAGGCTGTCGCGCCTATCGTCAAGTTCCTTATGGCCGGAACGAGCGCGAAGTCCGACTGGCTCTCGTCACGACAGCACTCCCGACTCTACCGATACGAGTTGAAGGATGGCCTCCTCTATTACCGGGTGGAGCCGACTGATCCTCCACGGGTGGTCGTACCCAACGACGAGAATCTGAAGTTCGACATCCTCGCGGAGGCGCATGACGCGCCCTCCAGCGGCCACTTATGCCGCAAGAAGACCTTCCGGTCGGTCTATAAGGCCTTCTGGTGGACCCACATGTACAAGTGGGTCGTCTGATACGTGAAGCCATGTGAAACATGTCAGTGGGCCAAGCCCGCAGGGCACGCTTCGGCTCCACTACAGAGCCTGCCCGTACCGGCTGACTGTTTCGGGCTTCCCGCCGACGGACACGGCAACACCGGAATTTTGGTGTTTGTGTGTCGGCTGAGCAAGATCGTACATCTCGCACCAGTACCTGTTACCGTCACAGGCGAACAAACCGCGAGGTTGTTCGTCGAAGGCGTGTTCCGCTATCACGGTCTCCAGGAGATGATTGTCTCGGACCGAGACGCGTGGCTCACGGCTGCGTTTTGGAAAACGCTGATTCCTTTACTGGGAGCTCGTCTGCAGATGTCTACTGCGGACCATCCACCGACTGACGGCCAGACTGAGCGCGTCAGAAGAGTGCTCGAGGACACTCTGCGCAGTGTGTGCGCGGAAGCCCCACGTACGTGGTCGACGCACGCGGTGCACGCGTCCACAGGGCTCGCGCCGTTCTACTTGAATGGCTTCCGTCACCCCAGAGTGCCTCTCACTCTTCGAGGAGACACTGACTCCTCTATTCTAAGTGGGGGAGAGGCTCGGAAAGCCCTTTCCTCCCAGGACTCGGATGTGAGACCAGTTTCGCTGCGGAAACAGGTGAAATCCTTTATGGATACCAAGCTGAGCATTGTCAGCAGGGTCCGCGATGCCATGGCAGCGGCCCAAGATAAACAAAAGGAGTACTCAGACAAACATGGAAGAGGAAACTTAAGTATATTTGAGGTTGGGGACTTAGTGTTGCTAGACACGAGGAACCTACCTCTTGACACTGTCAGCTTTGTCGGCAGCAACAAGCTGAAGCACCGCTCCATCGGACCTTTTGCAGTCCTGGTCAGACATGGTGCGTCGTACATCATCGACCTTCCAAAGTCAATGACGACGCACCCGACGTTCTATGTCGGACGTCTTAAGCGGTACTTTGACCCGCAGGGGGTTGCTGACTTGCAGACTCCCCTTGACCCAGCTCCTCGAAGCGAGGGCCGGTCACAGTCGTCGACGAGGACGTCGGAGCAGGCACCCAAGCCTCGGTCGGGACGGCAAGGCTGCGGTCAAGACCGTACGCCGGAGGGGCTCCATACGAACGGACCCCGGCGCCATACGCCGAGTACGCTGAGTACGCCGGGTACGCACCATACGCGTACGTCTGGGAGTGTGCCGCAGGCATCTCCGGACGTGGCAACAAAGCCTCGATCCGTCGGATCATGCGAAAGGCCTCGTCCAGATCGGACGAAGAGGCCCGGCGGTCCACCCGCAGGTGCAGGCTCGCGACCTCTCGCTCCACCAGGTCCAGGCGACCCGCAAGACGAGCGAGCTCGCCCTGATTCCCGGCCTGGGCGGCAGCATCACCGCCAGTCCCAAGGCCAAGTGCAATCTCAAGCACGAGGACACGTTGACGGAGGCGGTCAACCTCAGGGTCCTGTGTCGGACCCGCAGTCGGAGCACTCGGACGAGAGTGGCTCTCGGGAGGCGCCGAGTACTCGTACTCGTACGAGGGCACCTCCGCCCCTGCTTGACCGGAATGGAGAAGTCCACTTCCACTTGGAGCGGATCCGCCAGGAGCAACGGTGTCGCGGTAAGCGACAGCTCCTCGTGAAGTGGAGGGGTTATGCCCACTCCGAGAACTCGTGGGAGTCGATTGAACGGCTCCTGATTGACTGCCCGAAGGCTGTCGCAATCTGGGAACAGAAGCGGCGGCAGCTTCATAAGTAGTCTGGGGCTTTTTGCTTGAACGGGGTACGGTCGATGAATACATACCGTACCCGCGCTCATCGTGAGCGCTAGAAGCCGCGCGCTTCAGGATGTCCCTTGGCAGCATACGCTTGCTGATCAAGTGGGCAACCCTCACACGAAGATCACGCTGGTCCAGGATGTGGAACAGCTGCTGATCTTCATGGAGTTCCCATAACTCCGTGGGCGAGTACTTGAGAGTCTCCACCCACGCCCAGAACATGTCCTCACAAGAACTCCACGTGGGACAGTTCCCGGGCATAACCCAGGGGTATCCCCAAAGAGGATAGAGACCACCCCGGGTCTCGGGCTTCTTACGACAAGTCGTGAAGTCCTTGAGAGGAATGCGGTGTGGCGCGAGAAGCACACACCGAGCAGCCTCCAAATTGTCGACAAACAACTGTTCTTTCTGAACAAGGGCTCGCTCATAGATGCTCCTAGAAGTGTGACCGCCCACAAGGCCACGAGAAGCGACGAGAAGCTCTAAGAAGAGGTCAGCCCCAGAGCTCTCCTCGGGAGGCCAATACCCTCTTGAGTTGATGGCAGCTCCCTGGCTGACGGATGCCGCCACCGAACCCCCACGCACACGCTGGGCAGCTTCGAAATCCTCCTACTGCTGGTCGAGGTCATTCGAGACCTCCCGGGGCTCAACGATAGCACCCTCCTCCTCCTCTTCTTCCTCCGTCTCCTCCTCTTCATTAGAGGAGCCGAAGATGCCCCGATGGGAGAGCTGCGTCTCCTTCTCCTCGCGGAGTGGAGACTTAGAGGCTGTACGCTTCTTTGAGGGCTTGGCGCCTTCGGCTTTAGAGGCCTTAGCACGCGCAAGTCCCTCGGCAAGCGAGAGACGTTTGCGAGGATTCTCTTCCTCATCGCCACCAGCTTTGGGAGTGTCCTAAGCCTTGACGGTCGGACTCTCAGAGCGCACAGACGTCCTGGGACTGTGATCACCATGATCACTAGCGAACGACTGCACGCTGTCGTCCTTGTGCTCGCTGGGCACTGGGCTGTGCCCTCCTGCAGAGTCCGCAGGAGCATCGTGCGTGCTCTCGGATTCGGCTTCGTCCTCACTGCCAGAGTCGAACTCACGTTCTACGAACCGAGGGTTCGGACGATTGTCTGGAGAGGCCGAGGGCGACGGGCTGCGGCGCTTGCTTGTTCGCTTGCCCACAGCCTTGTCGCCCAATGAACCGATCGCCTCGGAGGCTACCTGAGTAGCCTCCTTAAGTGCCGAGCCTTTCCGTGAGGCTTAGTGCTCTTGGCTGGCGCCTTCCCGGCAGCAGCCTTGGAGCGTGTCTTCGCACCGCGCTTTGCAGTGCCACGAGGCATAGTAAACGGTCGAAGTGGAGACCTAGAAGAAGAGCGCACAGACTGCTGCTCGCGGCTCTAACTGTGAAGCGAGCCTCCGCCGCGCTCGCGCGGCCAAGTCGATGGTTTTCGACTTTGAGAATGAAAGTTTGTGACGAACATCTGTTCATTCTGATTGGTCGGTAAACCGAACCTAAGTGGGGGAGGATGTAACGGGGTACGTAGCCCTAAGTGTACCCTGGTTACATGAAGTGTGACACGTCATACTTCGGGATATTTGGTACAAAGTACCAAGGTCGTTCACAGCCAACCATTGGTTAACGACATTGCATTTCTATAGGTGACCTATAGTTTGTATTAAACCCAAGCTTTATCTACCTATAAATATACTTAGTTTACATTCTACCTTAATTAGGTCACATCGCTCTCTTTTGAATAAAGAGGGGACCTGTGAACTGCCGTTCACTGAGAGTTTGTATACTCTCGGAAGCTAACTTCCTCTAGCGCAAGGTGCTGTGTGACCCCGTCACATCTAATCTACCTCAATTCGTCTTTTGACGCCTACAAGTAGCTTCTTCTTCTCTCTTCATCTTCTCTACCTGCCTACCAAGCCATAAGTTTCATAGCGGCTCAGAAATGGTCCGTGATATCGAGCACGACGCTAAACTAAATATATTGTGTAGCGTTTGTAGACATACTAGTGGTTCTATCTTTTTAGAAGGTACGAAGGTTTCGTAAGCCAATCAAATCAAACCTTCATTGTTCAACTGTGAGCAGCGTGTGCAGGGGCTACTGACAGTCGCAGCCTGTAACGGGGTACGTAGCCCTAAGTGTACCCTGGTTACATGAAGTGTGACACTTCACACTTCAGGAGTATGACACGTCATACTCCGGGATATTTGGTACAAGGTACCAAGGTCGTTCAAAGCCAACCATTGGTCAAACGACATTGCATTTCTATAGGTAACTTATAGTTTGTATAAAACCCAAACTTAATCTACCTATAAATATACTCAGTTTACAATCTACCTTATTTAGGTCACTTCGCTCTCTTTAAATAAAGAGGGGACCTGTGAACTGCCGTTCACTGAGAGTTTGTATACTCTCGGAAGATAACTTCCTCTAGCGCAAGGTGCTGTGTGAGCCCGTCACACTTGGTAGCACTCGTTGTCAATCCACGCCACCGCAGGTAGACTACCTGAACCTCTCCGAAGTTCGTTGCCATGGATAGGAACGACTTCTCCCATATGAACGACTCTCAGTTCGAGTCGGTTCGGAAGATGGCAGGCATCTTCGGGATGGAGGCCCTGCAGAGCCTGGTGGTATCAACACCGGCTGAGCAGCTCGAGCGCGTCAATGCATTCGACGCGTACGAGCAGGGCCTCATCGCGCATGTGCGGGAGAACCTGCAGGCTCCGGCGGCGGAAGCAAATCCGCCTCACCCGAAGCCAATACGGCTGAAGGTTAAGCCGTATGAAGGAAAGGAAGGCGAGAACCTTCACTTCTGGGTCCGAGAAGTTGAGCTCGCGATGGACGCGGCTCTGATCTCAACCGATCAACTTCGTGTTGCTTTTGCACTCTCCAACCTTAGCGGCCGTGCTAAGAGTTTGGTGTACACACGGGAAGCAACATCCCCTGGATGTTTCACATCCTGGGCTCAGCTGTGCGAACAGCTCCGAGCCGCGTTCCCCCCGGCGAACTACGAGCACCGCCAGCGTTCGCGCTTCCTCTCGTGTAAACAAGGAAGGCGCGAACTGCACGAGTATGTGCAAGAGATACGTGAGCTCACGGCGTCCCTAGTGGGACACCCACTCAGCGAACACATCAAGATGACTGTGTTCATGGACGGCCTTCGAGTGGGTCCCGCACGGACTCAGCTGTTCCGGGTGCAGTCAAGCACTCTTGAAGAGGCGATTCAAGTGGCTCTTCAAGAAGAGTACAGCCATCGCCAGGCGCGTACGCCGGCCTCAGCATGGCCTGGGAGTTCTTTGTCGGCTCCCGGCCGAACAAGCCCCAACGGACCAGTTCCCATGGAGCTCGGGTCCGCCGAACAGCGTGACATCCGCTGCTTCGGCTGCGGGAAGATGGGCCACTTCAAGCGCGACTGTCCTGCGGAAAGACTCCGCAGACGGTCCTTCCCCAAGCCCGTCCTCAAGGGTCGCTGGCAGAAGCCAGGATCCCGGGGACAGGGGAACGCTGGAGACCAGTAGGGGTCGGGTGCCCTACTGGGGAAGAAATAAGTCTACGTGAGGGGTGCGCGGGTGGCGCGTACCACGGGGACTTGACCCTTGAGCGTCATCGTACTCTCGAATCGGCGAAGAGCAGCGGCGGGTTGCTCGTAGTACACGGATGTGTACGGGATACGATCATCCCTCTAGAATCTTGATCGATTCTGGAGCATCGAAGAATTTCGCACGCCTCCAGACGGTTGCTCGCAACAGCAACAAGCTGTCCGATGCTTTGAGAGAAAGCAAGGGCAACGGGACGGTGTCAGTGCGACTGGCCGACGGGAAGGTCGTCACTGTCCCCAACGTCCAAGTGGATCTGGCCGTCAAGTTTGAAGACTTTGACGGCCTCGAACAGCTACCTGTTCTCGATATGGATCCATATGATATGATCCTGGGAATGCCCTGGCTCGGGAAGCACGAGCCCTGGATCGACTGGCGAGGCAAGGCAATCGGTGCCAGCCGCCCTGCGCAGTCCGACAGAACATTGGTGAGTCATGTTCCCACCTCTGTCAGGACCCGGGGCGCCCGCAAGGGCTGCCAGGGTACCAAAGCATCCGGCAGATGCCTGGGAGGCGTCGACGTATATGACGACTCCGAGGATGTTTTGTTGGTGGCAGCGCCCAGAAGAGGCGCTGGCCAAGTGGGTAACTTAGGTCCACAGGCGGGTAACTTAGTTCCGCAGACAGCTGCAGCTGTCACGAACACTGAGAACAGCGTGTTCAAAGTGGGTAACAGAGCTCCACTCACGGTCGCCCAGACCTTAACTGAAGAGGAAGACGTCGGATACGCTTCCTGTGTGGGTAACACAGTGACACACGCGGTCGCCCAGACCTTAACTGAAGAGGAAGGCGTCGAACACGCTTCCTGTGTGGGTCACACGAGGTCACGAGTGCCTCGGATGTCGTAGCGCAGAAATCGCTAGACGTGGTCAGCAAAGCCCGACGTCACGGTCGCCGTCGTCAACGACGCCGCCGCCGCCTCAAGTCGGATCCGAACTTCGTTCAGATCGACGTCGCTTCAAGCGACTCGGAGTCCAGGGCCCGGGCTCCTCCGACAAGGCCGGTGGAAGAGTGTTATCACATCTTCGATGGCGAGACCGGTTTACCCGTCAAGGCATCTGGTGTCCACTTGGAACCGTTGCCAGAGGTTGCAGAGATACTGCACCTCGAGGAAATGACGGCTGAGTCTTTCCTGACCAACCTCAAGGCTGGATAGATTGCTGAGATGGTACTCATGAGACTTGAGACCACTTGAAAGGAGCTGAACTCCTCCTCTGTCTTGGACGAAAACGTTTTGGAAGACCTGAACAAGCAGCGTCAGACGCGCTTGGGTTCTGAGATCCTTAAGAACCCCAAGAATCCGGTGTATCCTTTGGTTACGGAGTATGCGGACGTGGTGAACAAACACCCACCGACCCAACTCCCACCGGACCGAGGCGTACGGCACAACGTATTGTGTCACGAGGCAATGGCATCTCCCGCGCGAACAGTGCGAGGTCATTGATGCCTTCTTCGCCGCGAAAGCGTAGGCAAGCATGGTGCGGGAGTCGAAATTCCGCACTCGACGCCGACTTTCTGCGTTCGTAAGCCGAACGGAAAGTGGCGTCTGGTTCACGCTTATAACAAGCTGAACAACGCAACGGTGCCGGCCCAAACACCAATCCCACGAAAGGATGTGTTGTTGAATAACATGGCCGGGAGCGTACTGTACAGTGCGCTGGATTTGGTAGACGGATACTACCAAATCCTGATGCGAGAAAGCGACATCCAGCTCACCGCGGTGAGCACTCCAAGCGGCATGCTTTGGGAGTGGCTCGTCATGCGCAGGGCTTGCCTAACGCCCCGGCGGCGCTCAACCGCCTGGTGACGCAATTGTTCAGGCCACTGCGCGCCTTCGTACAGACGTACTTCGACAACATCTTCGTCCATAGCCGTGCCGAGGGAGGCAAGACGGCCATGGAGGTGCATCTAGGACACCTCCGTCGAGTGTTGGACGTGATGCGAGCGAGCAAGCTCTACGCCAACATCGACAAGTGCGTTTTCGCGTCACCAGAGATCAAAGTTCTCGGCTGCTTCGTAAGCAACGTGGGCGTTCGGGCTGACCCAGACAAGGTCAAGGCCATAGCAGTATGGCCGACGCCCCGATCCCAGAAGGATCTTCGAAAGTGGTTGGGCTTGGCCAACTTCCTTCACAAGTACAGCGCAGGGTACGCGGGCTTCGCTAAGCCCTTGTCGAGCCTCCTTCAGAAGGACATCGACTGGCGCTGGGAGCAAGAGCACCAGGATACTTTTGACAGCATCAAGGCCAGTCTCCAAGAGGCCCCTGTCCTGGCCCTGCCGGACGAGACGAAGCCGTTTAGCGTCGTCTGCGATGCCTCCGATTACGCCATCGGATGTGCATTGCTGCAGGCCGACACGGCTGGACACGATCGAGTCATCTCGTTCCAGTCCAGGCAGCTCAAAGCCGCCGAGCGGAACTACCCTGTCCATGACAAGGAGCTCCTGGCAATGAAATATGCCCTTGTGAAGTTCCGTGTTCACCTTCTGGGCTCTAGGCCCTTTGTGATCTACACAGACCACGCGTCCTTGCGGACGGCGACTAACTAGCCTCACCTCTCCCAAAGGATGGCGAGGTGGCTGTCCTTCTTCGCGGAATATAACTTCCACGTCGAATACAAGCCGGGCAAGCTCAATGTGCTTGCGGACGCCCTCTCTCGGCGTCCCGACTATGAGTTGGCCCACATCACGCGGGTGACAACGGGTCTATATGAATGGATACGCATGGCGTATCGGGACGATGAGGCTGTCGCGCCTATCGTCAAGTTCCTTATGGCCGGAACGAGCGCGAAGTCCGACTGGCTCTCGTCACGACAGCACTCCCGACTCTACCGATACGAGTTGAAGGATGGCCTCCTCTATTACCGGGTGGAGCCGACTGATCCTCCACGGGTGGTCGTACCCAACGACAAGAATCTGAAGTTCGACATCCTCGCGGAGGCGCATGACGCGCCCTCCAGCGGCCACTTATGCCGCAAGAAGACCTTCCGGTCGGTCTATAAGGCCTTCTGGTGGACCCACATGTACAAGTGGGTCGTCTGATACGTGAAGCCATGTGAAACATGTCAGTGGGCCAAGCCCGCAGGGCACGCTTCGGCTCCACTACAGAGCCTGCCCGTACCGGCTGACTGTTTCGGGCTTCCCGCCGACGGACACGGCAACACCGGAATTTTGGTGTTTGTGTGTCGGCTGAGCAAGATCGTACATCTCGCACCAGTACCTGTTACCGTCACAGGCGAACAAACCGCGAGGTTGCTCGTCGAAGGCGTGTTCCGCTATCACGGTCTCCAGGAGATGATTGTCTCGGACCGAGACGCGTGGCTCACGGCTGCGTTTTGGAAAACGCTGATTCCTTTACTGGGAGCTCGTCTGCAGATGTCTACTGCGGACCATCCACCGACTGACGGCCAGACTGAGCGCGTCAGAAGAGTGCTCGAGGACACTCTGCGCAGTGTGTGCGCGGAAGCCCCACGTACGTGGTCGACGCACGCGGTGCACGCGTCCACAGGGCTCGCGCCGTTCTACTTGAATGGCTTCCGTCACCCCAGAGTGCCTCTCACTCTTCGAGGAGACACTGACTCCTCTATTCTAAGTGGGGGAGAGGCTCGGAAAGCCCTTTCCTCCCAGGACTCGGATGTGAGACCAGTTTCGCTGCGGAAACAGGTGGAATCCTTTATGGATACCAAGCTGAGCATTGTCAGCAGGGTCCGCGATGCCATGGCAGCGGCCCAAGATAAACAAAAGGAGTACTCAGACAAACATGGAAGAGGAAACTTAAGTATATTTGAGGTTGGGGACTTAGTGTTGCTAGACACGAGGAACCTACCTCTTGACACTGTCAGCTCTGTCGGCAGCAACAAGCTGAAGCACCGCTTCATCGGACCTTTTGCAGTCCTGGCCAGACATGGTGCGTCATACACCATCGACCTTCCAAAGTCAATGACGACGCACCCGACGTTCTATGTCGGACGTCTTAAGCGGTACTTTGACCCGCAGGGGGTTGCTGACTCGCAGACCCCCCTTGACCCAGCTCCTCGAAGCGAGGGCCGGTCACAGTCGTCGACGAGGACGTCGGAGCAGGCACCCAAGCCTCGGTCGGGACGGCAAGGCTGCGGTCAAGACCGTACGCCGGAGGGGCTCCATACGAACGGACCCCGGCGCCATACGCCGAGTACGCTGAGTACGCCGGGTACGCACCATACGCGTACGTCTGGGAGTGTGCCGCAGGCATCTCCGGACGTGGCAACAAAGCCTCGATCCGTCGGATCATGCGAAAGGCCTCGTCCAGATCGGACGAAGAGGCCCGGCGGTCCACCCGCAGGTGCAGGCTCGCGACCTCTCGCTCCACCAGGTCCAGGCGACCCGCAAGACGAGCGAGCTCGCCCTGATTCCCGGCCTGGGCGGCAGCATCACCGCCAGTCCCAAGGCCAAGTGCAATCTCAAGCACGAGGACACGTTGACGGAGGCGGTCAACCTCAGGGTCCTGTGTCGGACCCGCAGTCGGAGCACTCGGACGAGAGTGGCTCTCGGGAGGCGCCGAGTACTCGTACTCGTACGAGGGCACCTCCGCCCCTGCTTGACCGGAATGGAGAAGTCCACTTCCACGTGGAGCGGATCCTCCAGGAGCAACAGTGTCGGGGTAAGCGACAGCTCCTCGTGAAGTGGAGGGGTTATGCCCACTCCGAGAACTCGTGGGAGTCGATTGAACGGCTCCTGATTGACTGCCCGAAGGCTGTCGCAATCTGGGAACAGAAGCGGCGGCAGCTTCATAAGTAGTCTGGGGCTTTTTGCTTGAACGGGGTACGGTCGATGAATACATACCGTACCCGCGCTCATCGTGAGCGCTAGAAGCCGCGCGCTTCAGGATGTCCCTTGGCAGCATACGCTTGCTGATCAAGTGGGCAAACCTCACACGAAGATCACGCTGGTCCAGGATGTGGAACAGCTGCTGATCTTCATGGAGTTCCCATAACTCCGTGGGCGAGTACTTGAGAGTCTCCACCCACGCCCAGAACATGTCCTCACAAGAACTCCACGTGGGACAGCTCTCGGGCATAACCCAGGGGTATCCCCAAAGAGGATAGAGACCACCCCGGGTCTCGGGCTTCTTACGACAAGTCGTGAAGTCCTTGAGAGGAATGCGGTGTGGCGCGAGAAGCACACACCGAGCAGCCTCCAAGTTGTCGACAAACAACTGTTCTTTCTGAACAAGGGCTCGCTCATAGATGCTCCTAGAAGTGTGACCGCCCACAAGGCCACGAGAAGCGACGAGAAGCTCTAAGAAGAGGTCAGCCCCAGAGCTCTCCTCGGGAGGCCAATACCCTCTTGAGTTGATGGCAGCTCCCTGGCTGACGGATGCCGCCACCGAACCCCCACGCACACGCTGGGCAGCTTCGAAATCCTCCTACTGCTGGTCGAGGTCATTCGAGACCTCCCGGGGCTCAACGATAGCACCCTCCTCCTCCTCTTCTTCCTCCGTCTCCTCCTCTTCATTACAGGAGCCGAAGATGCCCCGATGGGAGAGCTGCGTCTCCTTCCCCTCGCGGAGTGGAGACTTAGAGGCTGTACGCTTCTTTGAGGGCTTGGCGCCTTCGGCTTTAGAGGCCTTAGCACGCGCAAGACCCTCGGCAAGCGAGAGACGTTTGCGAGAATTCTCTTCCTCACCGCCACCGGCTTTGGGGGCGCCCTTAGCCTTGACGGCCGGACTCTCAGAGCGCCCAGAGGTCCTGGGACTGTGATCACCATGATCACTAGCGGGCGACTGCACGCTGTGATCTTTGTGCTCACTGGGCACTGGGCTGTGCCCTCCCACAGAGCCCGCAGGAGCATCATGAGTGCTCTCGGACTCGGCATCGTCTTCACTGCCCGAGTTGAACTCACGTTCTACGAACCGAGGGTTCGGGCGATTGTCTGAAGACGAGGGCGACGGACTGCGGCGCCTGCTTGCGCGCTTGTCCACAGCCGCGTCACCCGAGGATTCGATCGCCTCGGAGGCCACCTGAGTAGCCTCCTTAAGCGCCGAGCCTTTGCCGTGAGGCTTAGTGCTCTTGGCTGGCGCCTTCCCGGCAGCAGCCTTGGAGCGTGTCTTCGCACCGCTCTTAGCAGTGCCACGAGGCATGTTAACGGTCGAAGTGGAGACCTAGACGAAGAGCGCACAGGTTGCTGCTCGAGGCTCTAACTGTGAAGTGAGCCTCCGCCGCGCTCGCGCGGCCAAGTCGATGGTTTTCGACTTTGAGAATGAAAGTTTGTGACGAACATCTGTTCATTCTGATTGGTCGGTAAACCGAACCTTAGTGGGGGAGGATGTAACGGGGTACGTAGCCCTAAGTGTACCCTGGTTACATGAAGTGTGACACTTCACACTTCAGGAGTATGACACGTCATACTCCGGGATATTTGGTACAAGGTACCATGGTCGTTCAAAGCCAACCATTGGTCAAACGACATTGCATTTCTATAGGTAACTTATAGTTTGTATTACCCAAACTTAATCTACCTATAAATATACTCAGTTTACAATCTACCTTATTTAGGTCACTTCGCTCTCTTTAAATTAAAAAGGGGACCTGTGAACTGCCGTTCACTGAGAGTTTGTATACTCTCGGAAGATAACTTCCTCTAGCGCAAGGTGCTGTGTGACCCCGTCACAGTGAGGCAGTCAAAAACATATCTTTGATTGCAACGATCTATTAGAGCAAAGTTTGGTCAGCTCCTCGCGCGAAGTATCTTTAGGACAGGTAGTTTTTGCCGATGGTCGCCCCAAAGACCAATACTATGCCTTGAAATTGTTCCGCTGAGCTATTCATGATATTACTGGAGGACTTTCCACCATCTTCCGCATGCATTGATCTTACTCGCATAGTTGACGCACTTACTGACTTATTTGCATAGCTACTGACTGACAGAGTGGAGTAAATCCTTTCGAGTGACATTTACTGGTTCCGATATGTATGACGAACATACGAAGCCACATAACTGTAGGTAGATTGTCAGATCATAGTGGTGTTTAGATGTGAATCGAATAGTAGCTCATGTACATTAAATGAAGTACTTTCGCTGCCAACTTATCAGCTCGGCGCGCAATTTGATATGTCCGTGCATATCCGGCAATGTCTCCAATGGGTGTGTGTCACGAGGCCTTGATAACCAGCACCCATGCATTGGGTCACTACTGTTCTCGGTACTTCTGCATCGTGGTGCTAGCTTACTGTGCCTACGCTTCTGATGGATCGGTCTGTATGGCCAAGCGCGTCACTAACACGGGCATAAGTCATAACCGCGGTGACACAGGCAAGCTGACCGCGCGTCTGTAGGTAGTAGTCAACGCGATATTTACGCGCGCGGCGGGTATACCTTAGCACCTTATGGCCATCTGCGGCTCAAACGAGCTCTTATCTCGACCATTATGGGCAGGGCACTAAAGTACAGTACTGCGTACAGCCACATCGACTTGCGACACCCACCTGTATGGTCATCACTACCGCAGACATGCTTGTGTCGATGTAGACGGCAACTTATTTGTCGTGCATAGTGCTCATTTAATACTGTAGTTTACATTCGTGAGCGCAAATTAGTGAAATATACGCTGTGAGCGTTGACGGTACAGATAGCATGGGTTTGCGTGTGCCAAGTGAGCGAGTGTACTTTCCATCTACGGTAACGCGTATGCAGATAGGGATGGCCAGGTGTAAGGGTACACAGTAGATGCCATGCGCTAATTATCATATGAAACGCGCTACGCTCTGTAGGTTCTTCAACACCCTTGGTAGCACCATAGTCAGTTTACCGTATGTGCGGCTCCAAGCCTCGCACTGTCAGCCAGTATACTAAAACAAAATAGGTAGGAAAATGGGGGCCTAAAAGGGTATGTTTACCATTGCTTGCTCTTCTGTTGCTTCTTTTGCTCGATGTACTTGAAGTTTCGGGCGGTCAGCTTGCGAGGGCGGCTGCGCCTCTTTTCTTCTTGGGATACCAGTCAGGACCCATCGTTTTCTTGACGTTTGACAGGCTTTCCTGGCGGCGCACTTCGGCCGAATCAGGCGGTGGAGGCTTTTCGTCCCAGAACTTAACCTCTTTTGGGCCGTTCTCGCAGGCAATACAGCGCCGCACGATGCCCCACCCATTGATTGTATGGAACGCGTAATCGTACCGCAGCTTCACACAGCAGACGCAGCATGCCTGGGGATCCGTCGTAGACCACCGCAGTATCAGCAGTAGCAGGTCAATATTGGCCTTGCACATGGGCCTCGCGATGCTGCAAACTGTGAAGAAGATTATATAGCTACCAATGTGCGTAAAAATATTAGGTATTCTAACGGATATTTACTGCTGGGTGTTTTCTTTTTTAAACAGAATAAATTTTATTATTATTATATAATAAGCATTATATTGTTTCAGCCAATAAAACACGTCAAAATATTAGCCAATACACGACCATTTAATGCTGGTACTCATTATTATTCAAATGATAAATTTTTGCAATCTCTTAATAAATGCTTTTTTTCAGTGTTTTTCGAACACAGCATAATTTTTAAGCAGTAGCCGACAATTTTTTACTCTACGACGTACCCACCTAGCGCGCAGGTATCTGGGTGCAGCTCACGCAAGGATTTAAAGCATCCTTTAATACTACTACTAATTGTTAAGTAATAATGATACTATCGTCTCTACTTGGAAAAAATGTGTGGAATATTACATCGCAGAGCTCTTGAAAAATAAAGTGGTTGCTGTACCCGATTTTCAATAAATACGACAGGTTTGCGTAGCTAAATGTAAATACGCAATCGTCAGCACAGCTCGTCTTGGTACTTGCATCCAATCGGTGAGCTTCATGCGCGGCAGAAATGTTTACCTTACGTCCAATCGCGAGGGCGAGAGGCGGTCTGATCGTGCGACAGATCCAGTCAGTGTCGCAGGTCGGTAAATATTGCCCAATCAGGGCGCGAGTTAATTGTGTGACGCTTTTGGATATATTTGTAATTAAGGTATAGCTAGGTCAAGTCAGAAAGGTAGGCGCGGTCGGTAAGATGGGACGAAACTGTATTAGCCAGGCCGGGTGTAGCCATGCGAAAAGGCATGAAAAAGCAGCAAGAAAGGAAACGGACGAACTTATTGACAGACGGACGGACACGCTACAAGGTTAGAAGCGGAGCGATTACTAGCCGAGCGCCGCCGCTACGTGGCGGTAGTTTAGTTTTTATCCTAAGCTTAGTTATTTGCATTCCCGCCTCCGCTTTGCTTCGGCGGGATATTATTTCTTAAACCTCTGAACCCCTTTGTGTCTAAATCGACTGAGTTCGTGCAATAATTTTTACAAAAGACTGAGTCTCTAGCATCATACTTACCATGCTTAGAAAAATAGTTGGCTATCACTGTCATAATCACCTGCACTTCAAATAGTAACCACTACTAGTGGTTCTCACGGTTGGCAGGTAGGTTTGAACAGCCAATCACATCAAACCCTCCTGTCCTGTTTTTTTTTCAACTGAAACCTACTCGGAAAACTCGGTAGGTTTGGCCAAGAAGTGAAGGTATATTGTTATTGGTGCAAACGACTAGGAGAAGGTTTAATTTGATTGGTTGATTCAAGCAGAAATATCCGTTCAGGGCAGTTTTGACGACGTCTGGACGACCCAGGTAGCGGTGGGAGACTATCGCGCAGTAGAACATGTCGTCTTCGTTTTCGTCGTTCTCGCTTCCCTGGTCACAAAGCAGATAGCTTAGAGATGAGTGCTGTAGGGGCAGCAGCAGCTCTGCTTGTAGAGATCGCCCCATTGTCGCCTTCAGCGCTCACTTACCAATGAAGTCACTGGCTGTGTGACGGGGTCACACAGCACCTTGGGCTAGAGGAAGTTATCTTCCGAGAGTATACAAACTCTCAGTAAACGGCAGTTCACAGGTCCCCTCTTTATTTAAAGAGAGCGAAGTGACCTAAATAAGGTAGATTGTAAACTGAGTATATTTATAGGTAGATTAAGTTTGGGTAATACAAACTATAAGTTACCCATAGAAATGCAATGTCGTTTGACCAATGG
>NW_003303637.1:162376-163387 GCF_000142945.1 Phytophthora infestans T30-4
CTGTCTAGCGGCGGCTCTGTGACCACGCTAACGTGTCCCCCCGGATAAGACTAGTCATAGGAGCTGCTAATCTCACCGCAAAGGCCTCTGCCTCAAGAAGCTTAGTCAAGGTGGCTTCCGAGGCGCTTGAATTCTTGGGGTGACGCGGCTGTGGACAAGCGCGCAAGCAGGCGCCGCAGTCCGTCGCCCTCGTCTTCAGACAATCGCCCGAACCCTCGGTTCGTAGAACGTGAGTTCAACTCGCGCAGTGAAGACGATGCCGAGTCCGAGAGCACGCACGATGCTCCTGCGGGCTCTGCAGGAGGGCACAGCCCAGTGCCCAGTGAGCACAAAGATAACAGCGTGCAGTCGCCCGCTAGTGATCATGGTGATCACAGTCCCAGGACCTCTGGGCGCTCTGAGAGTCCGGCCGTCAAGGCTAAGGGCGCCCCCAAAGCCGGTGGCGGTGAGGAAGAGAATTCTCGCAAACGTCTCTCGCTTGCCGAGGGTCTTGCGCGTGCTAAGGCCTCTAAAGCCGAAGGCGCCAATCCCTCAAAGAAGCGTACAGCCTCTGAGTCTCCACTCCGCGAGGAGAAGGAGACGCAGCTCTCCCATCGGGGCATCTTCGGCTCCTCTAATGAAGAGGAGGAGACGGAGGAAGAAGAGGAGGAGGAGGGTGCTATCGTAGAGCCCCGGGAGGTCTCGAATGACCTCGACCAGCAGTAGGAGGATTTCGAAGCTGCCCAGCGTGTGCGTGGGGGTTCGGTGGCGGCATCCGTCAGCCAGGGAGCTGCCATCAACTCAAGAGGGTATTGGCCTCCCGAGGAGAGCTCTGGGGCTGACCTCTTCTTAGAGCTTCTCGTCGCTTCTCGTGGCCTTGTGGGCGGTCACACTTCTAGGAGCATCTATGAGCGAGCCCTTGTTCAGAAAGAACAGTGGCCGTTGCTACCACGGCTGCCGAAGTGGATGGGCCATCCAGATCGTCTGGGTCGAGCTCATCATGGGAGCTGTCCCCCTCTACTGACTCCATCT
>NW_003303637.1:163571-164730 GCF_000142945.1 Phytophthora infestans T30-4
GCTTGGTCGGGAGGAGTACGAACGAGTCGTTGGGGCGTCGGCGGCAGTGGAATCTTAGACGGATCTTCATCTTGAAGCATCGGTCGACTCACAGGCTGCTTTCTGGCATTGATGCCAACAGCGCCAAACGCCTTCCGAAGCTTCTTCTTCCATTTCTGGAGAGCAGCTCCGGCTTCATGTGGACTCCAATCCTGGAGCGACATCGTCGATGGATACGTCTCGTTCTCGAACCCCAGCGACAACAGTAGCGAAACTGAATCCTCGGCAACTTGACTAGTCGAAACCGAGTTGACTGGGTATTGAAGTTCCTGCGCAAGCGCAGGCCAGTCGGCTTTTTTCTTGGGGATGGGCTTGAACAGCTGCATCCACTCATCATTCTGCATCAGCGCTTGTACGCGGTCGAAAACGCGCTTGGCGGCTGGTGTATCACCGTTGATAGGTGGGCGAGGTGCCTTCAGCAGTGCTGAATGCTTTGCACTCGCCACCGAAGGTTTAGAACCTTCGGTCCCATCGTCATAATCATCGTAGGCTGGTTCTGGTCCCGCAACATCATCGAGCTCGTCGGCGAGGTTCCTCGAAAGGGACCTGGTCGCCCCGCTCAGCCCCGATGATAGCGTGGCCGTCTCCGGCGTCGCTGCGCCTGGCTCTGGAGCCGGCGTCTTGTCTTCGTAATCTTCATAATCGTGGGCGTCAGGACCGATGTCCGCTTCGTCGTCGAAGCTCACTGAAAGCTCGGTGGCGGCTGCAAAGCGCGCAGCCGGGCTTGAACTCTCGTTGCGAGCCCCGCCAGACTTGGCAGGCGTAACCGGTACCGTCGGTTGTCCTTTCGCCATATTTCTTGTCTTTTTCTTGTTCTTCTTCTCTTGGTAGCTCGCAAACTGGAAGGCCATACAAAACAGTTCACAATGGTCACAATCTGTTCCCGGGTCGCGGGCACCAGTTGTGGTGTTGGAAATCCCACGTGAACTCTAGATACAGATGTAGTTAGGATGTTCCCACAACAATACGTTTACTAGGATAGTAAACGATCGTTCGGCGGACCTGAAGACCCCAGTTCTGCCCTTGCACCGGGACAAACTGGACCTTGTAAACTACTTATATAGGCCCACCAGTAAAATAAGAACACGCTACTAGCACGAGCAAAGCTAGCAGGTGTTTT
>NW_003303637.1:164976-195211 GCF_000142945.1 Phytophthora infestans T30-4
CAGTCGTGCAATAGGCAACAATAAGCCGTCACGTAAAACCTCCCGATAATAATCGGCCAATACACAAAGTCTCTTGGCCTTGCCGGATGAACCCTCGCTACAGAGCTTCGAGTTCACCGACAGGCATAACACACTCAAACAAGCTTGACCTGACGCTTACCTTGAAGCCGGACGTCGCTCTGTGTGCTTGAGTGGAAATTCTGTTCTGTATTTAAGCTTACCCTTTCGGGTCTATTCCTAATAAGAAGTCCTAATCAAGTATACAAATATCAAGTGAGCAATGATCCGTTATGGATCTTCTTGCATGCCAAGCGTCGTCTGCACCGTCGCATGAGCATCTTTAACGGTCCGCGCCTTGTCCCAGACGGTGAACGTGTCTTCCAAAGGTCGCTGAGTCTTCCGCGAACTCATCCCAACCGCCACTGAGGGTTCGTACCGTAGATGGTCCGCTGAATGCGAATCCGGCCAGTCCATTATTAATAACAAGGACAGCCTGGATTCGGTGACATAGGGCCGTATCCGATACTTGTTGAAAACTCGGAGGTGACGCCGTCGAGTCCCTTGCACCTTAGCGTCTCCGTACATCACCTGACCGAGGGTTCGTCGCTTGACCAACTTGGGCGGTGTCACGTCTTTGTCGACGGGTGATAATCCGCAACTTCGGAGAGATCACTACACCACACGGGTCACGTGCGCGAGAGTACATCTCCCCATTCAAGTCCAACGTTCTGTGTGAGGAAAGCTACAGGGGGGGTGCATTGTTCATTGAATGATGCCACCATCCCCGCGCAGACTCCGATCTCTCGGAAGGACATGGTACTGGACTCCATGGCTGGCAGCGTCATCTACAGTGCCATCGACCTGGCCGATGGATTCTATCAGATCCTGATGAGAGCATGTGATGTGCTTCTCACCGCTGTAAGTACACCGAGCGGGATGCTCTGGTAGTGGCTCGTGATGCCACAGGGTCTGAAGAACGCGTCTGCCACCTTCAATCGCATGGTCTCCCATGTGCTTCGTCCGCTCCGAGACTTCGCGCCGAATTACTTCGACGACGTACACAGTCGCGCTGAGGGCAACCTCAGTGCCGTGGAAGTACATCTGAAACACCTGAGACAGGTCTTACAGGTGATGCGAGAGAACAAGCTCTACGCAAACCTGAAGAAATGTGTCTTCTGTGCACCGGAGATTCCGGTGTTGGGATGCTACGTGAGCAAGAACGGTGTGCGGGCGGACCCCGAGAAGGTATCGTCTATCTGTGCTTGGCCAACGCCGACAAGCCCCACTGAGTTGCGTCAGTGGCTTGGCATGGCCAATTACTTGCACAAGTACACGAAGAATTACGCTGGGTTGATCCAGCCGCTGTACTCGCTGCTGAAGAAGGACGTGATTTGGGAGTGGAAATCGGACCACCAGGCTGCATTCGACTCGGTGAAGAAAAGCTTGGCGTCTGCGCCGATCCTGAAGCTTGCTGATGACACAAAGCCCTTTCACGTCGTCTGCGACGCGAGCGATTTTGCCATCGGCTGTGCGCTGATGCAGTTCGATGATGATGTGCATGAACGCGTTATCAGCTATCAGTCGCGACGGCCGAAGCCAGTCGAGAAGAACTACCCAGCCCACGACAAGGAGCTCCTGGCAATGCGGTACGCTCTGATCAAATTCAGAGTGTACTTGCTCGGTGAACAGGCGTTTGCGGTTTACACTGATCACGCATCGCTGCGGACAGCGATGAAGAGCCCTCACTTGTCGCAACGGATGGCTCGTTGGCTGTCTTTCTTCTCCGAGTACACCTTCGTTGTTCACTACAAGCCGGGCAAGAATAACATTCTCGCCGACGCGCTGTCTCGGCGTCCGGACTACGATCCTCGTGAAGCGCTATGGCTGATGAGGACGACGACGAATGTGCGGTCTGCGTGTCGTCAGGCATCAACTTGATGCTGACCACGCCCACGCTCCCGCTGGGCAACGAGATTGCTACAGCGTACGATGATGACCCGATATACGGTGCCATCCTGAAGCACCTGCGCGATCCTAGTAGCGACACGCTAAGTGCCCTGTCAAGGACCACGCGTAATCAGATCGATCGATATCGACTGGACGGCAATCTGCTGAAGTACAGCATCGACAGGTTCGATGGACCTCGAGCCGTCGTCCCAAACGACGCTGATCTACGTGCGCGCATAATCCACAAATACCATAATGCCCTGACTGGAGGACATCTCGGTCGCGAGAAGACGTACGCGGCTCTGTCGAGAGATTTCTATTGGCCGCACATGTACAAGTGGGTACGCAAGTGGGTCCGCACATGTGAAACTTGCCAGCGAGTCAAACCGTCTTCGACGTCTCAAACTCCATTGCGCCCTCTTCCGGTCGCTACGGAAGCTTGGCGCTCCATTTCGATGGACTTCATCTTCGGTCTTCCGCCCCATACAGCCGGGCGCACGGGTGTACTTGTGTTCGTCGATCGTTTCAGCAAGATGGTCCATCTCGTTCCGGTGGCAGCCTCAATCACCGCGGAAGAGTCCGCGGCCCACTTCGTCGACGTGATTTTGCGTCATCACGGTCTGCCGGAGTCTATCGTGTCCGACCGCGACCCGCGGTTTACATCCGCGTTCTAATCACGCCTCTTCGAGCCCTTGGGAACTAAATTGCTGATGTCGACCGCGCATCCGGAGACGAATGGACAAACAGAACGCGTCAACCGAGTCCTTGAAGACGTTTCCCGCAGCTACGCGACTTCGTACATGAACTGGAGCTCGTTCCTGCCGCTAGCCGAATTTGCACTCAACAACGCCGAGCACACCTCGACGGGCATGACGCCTTTCTTTGTGAACAACGCACGACACCCACGTGTTCCGGCACTTGTCGCTGTGGGCCACCCCACGGATGCTGGCGGCTACACCCTTGGTGGGGGAGAACCTCCTTCGGTCGACATGGATGCTGAAGCTGCGGTCAGTCCTGCGGACAACGAGTCCGTGTCGTGGTCATCACCGGTACGTGAACCGGTGTCTTAGCGCGCACACGGTAACCTCAACGGTGCCAACAGGCCTGTCGGCGCACTCGACTCCAGGGTTATCTTCGGGTGTAGCCAGTGTGAACGCCTTGACTCACTCTCCATCCAAGCAGACCATCGAGACTCCTCGGCGTACTGCATCTCCGATAACGAGATGGACATCGCGGAACTTGATCGATCCAGGCAGCAAGATTTGCGAGCAGGAAGTTACCACGGCCAATTATACACCGAACCCCTCGGTGCTTCCAGTCGATCGCTCGGCAGATGCGGAATTCGTCATGCAGAGACAATTCATCTCAAGGTTCGTCCGCGACGCACTGCAGAACGCAGTAGACAAGCAAAAGGAGCAAGCTGATAAGCACGGTCGAAAGAACGTGAATGTATTCAAGATAGGAGATCGCGTTCTCCTATCAACCGAGGGAATCCGAGCTTCTGCCGTAACCAACCTCGGTGCCAACAAACTTGCTCCAAGCTTCATCGGTCCTTTTCAGTAACCAAGGCTGTGGGCGACGCCTACACCCTGGATATCCCGCCGTCACTTAGACTCCATCCACCGTTTAACGTCGGGCGACTCAAGCGGTATTTTCCTGTGACGATTCCTGACCCAAGCCGGCAGACGGAGAATGCGTCGGGCGACCAGCCCGACGAGCCTGACGCGCCAGAAAGTCATCAGCCCCTGGCGCCCGCTCTTGCGGACGATCTCTCTGCTGGGCAGAGCCAAGCACATGCGTCTCCAATCCCCGTAGGCGAGATAACAGCTCCCGATTCGACTGACGTAGCTCCGACGCGATCTACTCAGCCCGCCAGGCACGATCTTCCGCCCGCTCAGCCCCAACCTGAGCGTCCAACGCACGGTTCGAAGCAGTCTCTACCTCGCCCTGGACGTACGGGGCGTACGTCGTATCACCGTGAAGGTCCACCACCGATAATTGACTCGGTGGGTGACGCGCGCTGAATTGTGGTGCGTATCGTTGGCCACGAGGATCCCCACAACTCGCCTGCTCAGCGCAACGTCAGTAGTCGTGATCCTCGCGCGGCCCCGACCGCGTGCCGCTATCTGGTACGTTGGCTTGGTTATCCTCCAGAGCATAATACGTGGGAGCCCCCCGCCAACCTTCTCCGCGACGTTCCGGACGTGGTCCACGAGTATGAGACCAAGCTGCTTGAGAGGAAGAATTTCGCGGGTCACTCCGCCAAGATCATGAGCGAGATCGAGAAGACTCACGCAAACGACCCGTGCGAGGAGGCGACAACGACGCCGAGCACCGATGCGGGCAACGTCGGCGCGAGCCGCGGCGAACACTGCAACAACTTGTCAGTGCAAGAATGAAAACACGAAACCACCGGCGACATCGAACCGCCGACCAGTGGGTTGTCAGCCTGACACACCGACTGCGCCGAAATGACTTCGATTAACAGCGGCGACACGGTGGCCAACAAGTACCTAATTCTGGTGATACCAGTGGTGACAACGTGATGCTCACTTGGGTTACTCAAGTGGTTGACTTCCATCGACAAATCTCATGTCTTCGAGATGTCCGAGGCCGTTACGCTCTGGCAGCAAAATCAACACTCGCGTGTGCGTGAGTGGATGCGCCTGGTGGGAATCGAACCCTGGCGTCCGGACTGGAATCCCCATGCATTGACCACTGTGCCACGAAGTCGAATTCGTGAAGGCTCCTCGTGTCTGTGATGCAAGTGCCTCAAGCTTGGAGTCTTCTAAGCCGCATGTGCGCTGGGCACTTCGTCGATGTATGTCTTGGGAGAAGAGAGGCGCAGTGCCGGTCCTCGCAGTGCATCCAGAGCTCGTGGCGCACCTGTCGATCCTGGGCTTGCCCTTGTTACCACCGCCAGCGTCGCGCTGGCGCCGCACCCTTCGCGCTGTCTCCGATGTTTCCGCCTCGTCGGTTTTCGAGTTTTCTTCATATGTGTTTCGTGCGCTTATGTTGCGTAAGCGAGACTTAAAGAGGAGGGTGATGTAATGGGCCCAACTCCAATTACATAAGTAGGTAGATATTTCTTTAGTTATTACATAAGTTGGTTAAGTGGCACACGGGTAGCGTGTGCCAAGGTGTCATCATCTGATTGGTTGATAGTGAGGAGCCATACTCACTTATTGACCAATCAGGTGTAACATGTGTTTGAGTGGTTCACACGAGGCCAGGGGTACCGCCCTGGTCCAAATTAAATCAGAGTTGAATTTGACACAAACCTAAGACTTGGTTTTACTATTGCGAGCTTCCTCCACACTATAGTGTAAGCTAGTGACGGCATCTCTTACCCCGTTACAACCTTGCACAGAGGAAGTGCTTAAGGGTATTAACTACCCGAGTGAACGTAAGTCCACGTGTTCCCGGCCTCAGAGGGAACGGTTTGCTACTTAAAGGAGTAGATGTATTGTAAATTCCTGTTATTTTTTGCGAACCGGACTGGTTCGACGAGTCGCCAGTTCAATCGGCCGAGATCGGTCATTGGTCAAAAACTTAAGCGGGTTCTCTCGTTTGCATCTCTCTCGTCGCTGTCGTCTCGTGTCGCCTGGTATCGTGCCGCAGTTGATCTCTAGTCGCTGTGACCTCGTACCAAGGTGGATCTCTCGCTGCCGTGGATCTAGTGTCGTGTGGCCCTGCGTCGCCGTGGTGCTGTGGTTCTGTGTCGCCGTGATCTCTCGTCGCCGTGGTCTCGTGTTGCCGTGGCTCTGTGTCGCCGTGATCTCTCGTCGCCGTGGTCTTCTGAGTCGCCGTGATCTCTCGTTGCCGTGGTCTCGTGTCGTGCATCCGTGGATTTTATTCTCAACGTGGCCTCGTTTTGCTGTGGCCCTGTGTCGTCGTGGCCCTGTGTCACCGTGGATCTCTTGCCGCCGTGGGCTGTAGCACTGAGTCCCTGTGGACATCGTGCCGTGCGGGATTGAGTCGCCGTAAGATCGCTTGTCGCTGTATACCTCGCGTCACTCAATAAGATGGAAGATGCAGCTACTAAGCAGCACGCCCATCAGAACACGGTCTTCCACTGTCTGTACGGCTACTACTACCTCGGCTACTCGAGGAAAGAGCTGACATGCATTTACAACAAAACTCCACAAACTATTGGTAACTGGGTTCGTGTGTACGAAGAGACGGGAACCTACCAGCGTATCACAACAAAGTCTGACAGGAAATTTTCAGACGAGCAACGCCTTTGGCTTTGTGGATTTTTTCGAAGAGAGACCACTGTCATATCTTAACAAGGCTCAAGATTCATTTCGCAAGCAGTTTCAGCTTAGCATATCAAAGACATCTGTATGGAGAATAATACACGATTTTGGTCTCACTTGGAAAGTATTGGAGCGCCGCGCGATTCATATAAAAGAGCGTGACATCTTTCGTTTCGCTGAAGAGCTTAGCCACATTAATTGGACACACCAGAATATTGTCTTTCTGGACGAAGTATCGTTTGACAACAGGGGAATGCTGCGGAAGCGTGGTTACGCTCTTCGAGGGCATAACTGGCAATTCGCGGTGAGTTTCAACGGAAGCTGTGGTGTAGCGGGATCATCAAAATCCGCGAGATTGCCAGATCCAACTTACCAACTGCGCCCAGACACCGACTAACGGAGGGGGTCCCCCGATGATCCGTGTTCTGCTGAACTTTCCTCACCTTGTGTACCCGTCGGTAGGGCGGGATCTTGCTCTCTCGGTAACTTCCGAAGAGCTCAAGTGGTGAAGCTTGAGTGTCTTGGCGAGACGTGGGGATGGGGTGGAGCAGCAGTGGAAAATCTTCACTCTGCGTCCGTAGTTGTTTCCGAATCCTAAGCGAATATTCGAGCTTATGGATCCGGAGCCTAGATCGTGGATCTGGCCGTAGGGTTGCCTTGCGGGTGTGTTCCCTTGCCTTTGTAGTTCCTTTGCGTCGTACTTGCCGCCTCCTGTGACGGGATCTTGAGAGTTGAGAACCTCTAGGGTGTAACCGACCAAGTAGTAAATTCGGTTAACCTGTCGGATCTGCGCGTGTAAAGGAAAAGCTCACTAGGTTGTAGGATCTGGCCAATGTATTATCCAGTTATCACTACCAACACTAGATTCGCAATTCCCAACCTTCTCCTAGCTCGTACGGCCAATGTAGTTCCGGTTCTTGAGGGCAGGAAGGCACTTGCGTGATACTGTGCAAATTGGGTTCTGTATTGATATTTAAGCCTATACCTGCCTGGATTTCTACCTTCTATGTCTTTCATCTGCTAAATCCCTTACCAGGCTCGGCTGCATGTCCCTTCTTCCCTTGACCCATCATCCCAGCTGTGTTATCTTCAGATCCACCGGATATATGACGTAATCATCATGGTCACCCTATTATGGGTACACTCATCCGGATCCAGGTCGCTTGGATCCACCTCACTGTAATTGTACACTCGCCGTGGATCCGAGCTCTCCAATCATCCAACATCATCTTGCAACCGTCTGTGATCTCCATTGTCCCACGAAAGTTCTAGATCCACTGCATCCATCATACCTATACCCTGGATCCAGGTCCCTTGAGGCGGGATCCTCCCTCCATGGATCCGAACTCGGAAGTATGGGATCCGGGGTACCTCGCGGTGGATCTTGACTCCTCATTAGCCGTGGCTACTAGATCCATCTTCAGAGGGCACCGACCATCCTTCCTTCATAGGATCCACACCCGATCCACTCTTGTATAGTATATCCCATATCAGGTGAATCCAGGTAAGGGTGGATCCGAGGTAAGTCTTGGTGGATCTTGGCTTCTCGTACATCGCTCAAACCAGATCCATCGTCATTTCATACGGGGTGCTGCTCGTCATGGCTAATCCACCACCGGCAACTTGCATCCGTGCCACCAACCCAAATCCTCTCTAATCACTTGAAATTGTCACTGATGCGGATTAGTGACCCCGCGTCAGGCCCATTCTCCTATTTCTGAGAAAGCACTTCACCACAAAGCCAAGGGTCTCGTTGCTTGCTTTCATTAATATTAGCGGTGTCATTGATTACTACGACACTGTGGGAACCTTTGATCGTGTACAATTCGTGCGGTGCTGCCAAGATTTTGCGTACTCCAAGAGGGCGGAGGTTCAACCTTACCCAAGGTCAAATTCGGTGTGGATACTTGATGGGGCGTCCATCCACCGACATCCTGAAATCGTGCACTGTCTTAGAAGCATTGGAATTGTACCGATTTTTCTGCCTGGTTATTGCCCGTTTTTCAATCCTATTGAATTTCTGTTTGGCTACGTGAAGAAGGCGTTCCAGCGCTTCTACGTGGAGTCCAATGATCGTGATTTGATTCCTTTCATCGTGGAGACGTTCCGGCGCTTTGAAAGGGTCAGTATGGCCCGAGTATTTGAACACTGCGGCTGGATGGTTGACGGTACCTTCAATCCTGTCGGACCATTGTCATCCGAGACGCGACCAGTTCCAGAAATGCATCAAGATCTAATCGAGATTGAGGAAAACTTAAATGAAGATGTTTTAGGATTTCGTACGCTAAGTTTGAATGCTTCTGATGAGTAAAATAAAAAAACTCAGGAATAAATGCTAGTACTGGAACAACCCGGTATCTATTGGTGCTCGATGTCTTCAACATTTTCCATGTTCTCCAACGGATCGGCCAGTTCGTCTGGATGGGGAAGGTCGATGTGGTGGAGGAACGACTCGATCTGAGCCTTGCGTGTCTGAAGGCTTATTTCGAAGCATTCCAAACGTCGCCCATATGCATCCCAGTCATTGCGAAGGCGAACAGCCTCGGCAATGGATGCGTTCACACAGTCGAGCGCCATGTGTGTTGATTGGTTGATACTATTGAGATGCTCCTGCATCCGAGAATCACTTGCTCGGAGGAGCTTCAAAATGCGTGAAGGCGGTGGAGCTCGTATTGCATCATCCCATGTGGAGCGATCGAGCGTCCGAGTCACTTCATTTGCCCACATTCGCCAAATTATAGCTTCACCAACGTAAGTAGCCCCCCATGTGTCCTGTAGACGTCTCACAATCTCACGGAGCGAGACCTCAGCTGATGCACCAGCTCTGTCAGTTTCTGCAGGCCGGATGCAGTCTTTCATGAAGGTCTGACGATCTTGCTTCCTTCCGATTCCAACTCCATAATCGTAGATAAGCAGAGTGACAGTTTTGTCGTACATAGATTGAAGCCAAATGTTCCAGTCTCCCTCGGATTTTGAGCTATCGACAATGTGTTTTTTTCACCTTGAATACCATGAGCTTGGTCCAACTGGATAGTGTAGCAGGCTCAATGGTCCAAGTCCTGTCGGTTTTCACTGCCCTGCCTTTAACTTGAGGGCTGAACTGTTCCCAAAGCTTCTGCAATATCTCTTGGAACGAAGTTCCGCCAGCAACAAAAGGATCCAGAGTGTTGCCGGAGGAGTCGCGCTCGCCTACTGTTGCCTTCACGATCGGCTGGACGACCAGTGTAACGGGCCAGGTATTTACTCCGTTACTTGCTTACACTATAGTGTTGAGGAAGCTCGCAATAGGACGACTGAGTCTTAGGTTTAAGGAAAAATCAACTCTGACTTTATTTTAGGACCAAGGCCACAGCCCTGGCCACTCAAATACACGTCATAGTCAAATTGGCTAATAATGGGTCTGGCTCCCCATATATCAGCCAATGGCATGACAGCATTTCAGCACACGCTAGTCGTGTGCTGATGCACCTACTTTTGTAAAGAAATCTACCTACTTATGTAATGGAAGGGCCCATTAAATTACCCCCTTCTTAAAGTTGCACTTACGCAACATAAGCAGTGGGCGAAGAACAAATCAATCTGCGTGAGGATGGCGAACGGGGACTTGGCTAACGGGCGGAGCGAAACAGAGACGGAGACATCTCCTGCGAAGCGCAGGAGCGACATAACTCGACTTGCGGAGAAGACGACAAACAGCACGATGGATCAACAGCGGACGGGGACACCGACGACGGCGATGTCGTCGACCGCAGCGGCACGGGGCACGCGCGTGATGGACGACCTGCTCCGGGCATGGGCTCTCTACGACATATCCGGAGCGCGGGCTCCGGACACGCTGGACACGATGAAGGATCACTTCCGGCGCTTCCGTGGACTGCGTCAGAAGCCTGTCGAGGGTGTCGCATATGGCGCATTGCAGGAGTCGTGGTGCGCCTTCATCCGGCGTTGGAACCGGACGCAGGAAGAAGGGGAGAGCTTCGTCGGCTGGCTGGTGTACCGCGAGGAGATCGTCAAGGGTCACTCGCTCACGGAGCTCCGTGAGCGCGTCTGCACCAGCGCATGGGAGGACATGCGCCGCATCTGCTACGTGAGGGTCGCTGAAGGTTGTGGCACTTGTACTGGATCGCGTCCGACTGTCGAGGAGTGGAGAAGCCACATCGCCGAGTATCCGCTCGGTGAACAAGAACACGGGTGGATCGAGAAGTATCGTCGCTCGTTGGCCGAGAACGTGCGCGCCTCTAATCGCGCCGGCTCACGCCGACGCCCTGCACGTGAAGATTCTTGGCATCGGACTCGGTCTCGTTCACGCGGCCGCTCAAGTCGTCGTTCTCGATCACGTTCACGTGGTCGCACAAATCGCAGATCTCGGTCCCGTTCACGTGGTCGACCAAGTCATCGGTCTCGATCACGTTCGCGTGATCGCTCGAGTCGCTCTCTTCGTGCGGGCTGGCATGCGTCACAAGGTGGTTCGCAGCGAGGCTGGACTCATACGCCTGGACCACATTCGGGACGTCCCGAAGGAGATTGGCACGAGGCTCCCACGTATCCTCGTCGGGAGGAAACCCGAGCCAACGTATCCGATAGCGACCGATGGCCGGAACATCGCTCGCCCACGATGACGTTTGAGAGCGCGAAGTGGATCTTCGTGGGCAACGATGTACTCAACAATCCAGCGGGTATCTCCGGCAGCGTCAACAACAGGAGGAGGGCCGTCGCGTCGATAGCACTCGCGCTCTGGCTGCCCAGAGCGAGAGCGACTTGCTGAACAGCTACTGGGATGTCCAGCAGGAGTTGGATAAGGCTCTCGATCAGACTGCCCGGGCCACCGGGGAGAGTGCGCAGCTGCGTCGGTCGAACCGAGAGATCCTTGCTCGGTTGCAGATGCTGGAGAGGTTGGTTCACGGACGCTTGCAGACGGAGACGCGGCCTCGAGATCCGACTCCTGGTGCGGATGGGTCGATGGCTCGCCGCGCCCGTCGAGAAGGTCGCTCGACGCATGCTCCGGTTCAGTAGCCTGATGCGACTCTGGAATCGTAGCGGGGTGATACTTCTTGAGCCGTCCGACGTAAAACGTCGGATGCAGACGTAGTGACGTAGGAATGTCAAGCGTGTAGGCATCACCAATGGCTTTGATTACCGTAAATGGCCCAATAAAGCGCGCCGCGAGTTTGTTCGCGCCGAGGTTGGTAACCGCAGAGTTTCTGATACCTTCAGTCGACAGGAGCACGCGTTCGCCTGTCGTAAACGTGGCCGTGTTCTTGCGGCCGATCCTATCGGCGTTCTCCTTCTGCTTGTCCACTGCATCCTGCAGTGCGTCTCGAACATAGCGGGTGACCGCTTGGCGCTGTAGTACGAAGTCGGAGACGACTGCGGAGTCGATTGGTCGCACCGCATGCTTCGGCGCGTAGTTAGCTTGCGCAAGTGGGCTCGATGCGGAACGTGTCACTGCGTTGACCGACGTGGGAACAGGGGATACACTCGAGATATCATTCGCAACCGGTGTATGTACCGGTTGCCCAGTACCGGTGTAGCCGCCGGAGACATCGCAGATGGAGTAGACGGCTTGTCGGCAGCTTCTTCCCCACCCAGAGTGGAGACACACGGCGCCGTGGGATGGCCAACGGCGAGGAGAGCAGGGACACGCGGGTGTCGCGCGTTGTTAACGAAGAAGGGCGTCAGCGCAGTCGACGCGTGTACCGCGTTGTTCAGAGCGAACTCGGCCAGTGGCAGAAACGAGCTCCAGCTGGAGAACGACGTCGCGTAGCTTCGAAGGACGTCTTCGAGGACGCGATTTACGCGCTCCGTCTGGCCGTCCGTTTCCGGATGGGCTGCTGTGGACATCATTAGCTTCGAGCCCAGTAGATCGAAGAGCTTTGACCAGAAGGCCGACGTGAAGCGCGGGTCGCGGTCGGAGACGATAGATTCGGGAAGGCCATGGTGACGGAAGATGGCATCAAGGAAGTGCACCGCGGTATCTGCCGCGGTGATCGCATCCGACACCGGAATCAGATGAACCATCTTGCTGAAGCGGTCTACGAATACCAAGACACCGGAACGTCCTGTAGCATCGGGTGGGAGCCCGAAGATGAAGTCCATCGACACCGAGCGCCAGGCCTCGGTGGCCACTGGTAGAGGACGCAAGGGAGCCTGCGAAGACGAGGCAGGTTTCACGCGCTGGCAGGTCTCGCAGGTGCGCACCCACTTACGTACCCATTTGTACAGGTAAGGCCAATAAAAGTCGCGTGACACAGCGGCAAATGTCTTCTCGCGACCGAGATGAGCGCCCAGCGGGGCATCATGAAACTCATGGATAATCCGTGAGCGCAGATCGGGGTCGTTAGGGACAACGACACGTAAGGCATCGAAGTTGTCGATGCTGTACGACAGCAGCTCTACCTCGAGACGATAGCGGTGGATTTTGTTTCGTACAGAGCGGGAAAGGGCTCCCAGTGTGTCGTCGCTGGGAGAGCGGAGATGCTTCAGGATACTGGAGCACGTCGAGTCATGTTCGTAAGCAGCTCGGATCTCGTCGCGAAGTAGCATTACCGGGGAGACGCTCGTCAGGTTGACTCCTGTCGCCTCGCACATGGCACACTCGTCTACATCGTCTTCATCCAGCGAAGCTTGTCGACCCAATGCACCGCGTGGGTCGTAGTCAAGACGCCGAGACAAAGTGTCGGCGAGAATGTTGTTCTTGCCGGGTTTGTAGTGGACAACGAAGTTGTACTCAGAGAAGAACGAAAGCCAGCGGGCCATCCGCTGGGAGAGATGAGGACTCTTCATCGCTGTCCTCAGCGATGCGTGGTCGGTATACACCGCGAAGGTATCCTCACCCAACAAGTACACTCTGAACTTGATCAGAGCGTAGCGCATCGCAAGGAGCTCCTTGTCGTGGACAGGGTAGTTGCGCTCCGCCGGCTTCATCTGTCTGGACTGGTAGCGTACGACACGCTCTCGACCTTCTTCATCGAATTGCATCAGCGCACAGCCGATGGCGAAATCGCTCGCGTCGCAGACGACGTGAAAAGGCTTCGAGTCATCCGGGAGCGCGAGGATTGGGGCCTCGGCGAGACTCTTCTTCACCGAGTCGAAGGCGGCTTGATGTACGGAAGTCCACGACCACGACACATCTTTCTTCAACAACGAAGAGAGCGGCTGGATCAATCCGGCGTAATTCTTCGTGTACCTGTGGAGATAATTTGCGAGACCCAGCCACTGACGCAGTTCAGTGGGATTCTGTGGCGTAGGCCACGCACATATCGACGACACTTTCTCGGGGTCGGCGCGGACGCCGTTCTTGCTCACAAAGCAGCCAAGCACCGGAATCTCCGGCGCGCAGAATATACACTTCTTCAAGTTGGCATACAGCTTGTTTTCGCGCATCACTTGGACGACTTGCCTCAGATGCTTCAAGTGGACTTCAAGCGCGCTGAGGCTTCCCTCAGCGCGACTGTGTACGAAGATGTCATCGAAATAACTCGGTGCGAAATCGCGGAGCGGGCGCAGCACATGGGGTACCATGCAATTGAACGTGGCGAGAGCATTCTTCAAGCCTTGTGGCATGACAAGCCACTCCCAGAGCATACCACTGGGAGTGCTTACCGCTGTGAGCGGTATGTCGCTCAGCTTCATGAGGATTTGGTAGAACCCATCGGTCAAGTCGATGGCACTGAAGACCTCACTACCCGACATTGCGTCGAGCACCATGTCCTTCCGAGGAATTGGCGTCTGGGCAGGGATAGTAGCGTCGTTCAGCTTGTTGAAGGCATGGACGATGCGCCATTCGTCCGTGGCTTTCTTCACGCAGAAGGTCGGACTGGAGTGCGGCGATGTGCTCTCACGCACATGACCCGCCTTGCGGCGGCTCTCGAAGAAGTCATCGATAGCTTGGACCTGATCTCGCAGGAGCGGCCACTGCCGCATCACACAATACTTCGAGCCGGGCACGAGATCGATCTCGTGGCGAATTCCTCGGTCAGCTGGTAGCTCAGCTGGGATCTTATCCGGAAAGACATCTTCATATTCGCGGGCGGACTCGTAGACTGGATTGCCGGATTCGCGTAGCGCTTCCCAAGACTGCGCTGCGAAGCGCTCCTCGCGGGCCGACTTCGGCTCAGCGCTCTTTGGGCGCGAGGGAGCGTCGCCGTCACTGACTGCATTCACTTCGGGCGACGCCGAATCGGCGTCGGTGATCAGGCAAACCTGTTCGATTTCATCGCCCTTGAGGCCGCGAAGAAAGTTCTTCCAGGAGAGACCTGGAAGTCGAGTGATCGACCCTGCCTCGCTAGGTGGGTTTGCAAGCTCGAGTGTTCGTCGGCGACCGGGAGTACCTTCCACGTACTCAAGCACGCAGACCGACTCCGTCGGTGAGCTGTCACTTGGCACGGGCTCTCGGCGAGGTTTCAGCCGACGCCGCTTCGACTTCCGCCGCCTCGAGTGCGAACTCGAGGATGATGAGTCGCTCTCGCTGGGCGAGAGGTCACCCCCCTCTAGCGGGAGCCCCTGCTCGACCGCGGTAGTGTTCAGCGGGAGTGCCAACTGCTCGACCACCGGCTCAATTGACGGGAGCCCCTGCTCGACCGCCATCTCGTTCGTTTGCGGGAGCCCCTGCTCGACCGCGATCCCGTTCGTCTGCGGGAGCCCCTGCTCGACCGCCATCTCATTCGTCTGCGGGAGCCCCTGCTCGACCGCCATCTCGTTCGTCTGCGGGAGCCCCTGCTCGACCGCCAGTTGGTCTTCATCCCCGCGTCACCGCGGGGACTCGTCAGTTAATAGCACTGCGCAAGCCGTGCAGAGAGGGCCATCGCTCACTCTGTGCACAACGTGCGTCGTGGATGACCGGTCCACGACGGTGACGTGAGGCCAATCCTTCTGGGCGACCAGGAGGTGCGTGAACACCTCGCTCACATCATAATCACTGCGGCGCTTGACCGACCGGGCCAACCAGTCAATCTCTGGTTGATAGAGCGTCAGCCACGGCATACCCAGGATGCAGTCAAGCGCGTAATTCATCTCAATGACGAGGAAGTCGTCGTTGCTTCGGAAACCGTCGAACGTGTACGGAAGGGTAATCTCGCGCCGCGCTACGCGGCGTGATTTCCCATCGGCCAACTTGACAGCGACCTCCCCTCTACCTTTGCGGACAGTGATGTCCGACGGGAGTACCGACAAGCACGACGCGCGGAAGAAGTTGTTGGTCGCTCCTAGTTAAAGGAGCGCTCGCAGTGGTCGCCGGGCACCGGCGACATGAAGACTGACAATGATCAATCTTGAATCGCTCGGCGTGGTGGTGGCATGAAAGTGTGCATGCAGCACAGGAGGGCTAGGAGGTTGGGTTGCCACCGGGGGACCCGGACCTCCATTCCAGCCAGTAGGGCGCCCCGCACCTACTGACCCTGACCGTTTTTTGGCTGGTCAGAACTCACGGGCTCGGCATTGACATGCGCAAGCACTGGAGCTGGCGCCGCCGCGCGATGACCGACCTTCCGACAGCGGAAGCAGGTGAGAGAACGATTGTTCCGAGCACCGCTTCGACGCACTACATGACGCTGACGATTGCTCGTCGCATCGATAGCGTCGATGTCCATGGGCTCGGGCGCAGAATCCCGAGCTGAAGCAGGTAGCGCGTGAGCGTATGACGCCGCAACCACGTAGTCCTCGCGTAGGGCGAGGGCGAATGCCTCTTCGAGCGTAGAGGGGTCCGATCTTGTAAGGCAGTAGCGCGTCATGCCTTCGCGCATACCGAACACGAATACATGAACCTGAGAGGCCATATCGATCGGCTTAGACACGATGCACGACGCGAGGTGTCGTGTCTTCTGGACGCAGTCGCGCATAGTCATCGTGCCTTGCCGAAGGGCGAAGAAGTCTGCCCGAATTCGGGATTCATCTTGCGGCGGCTCGAACGCGAGCCGAAGGTCACTCTGGAGGGTATCCAGAGTGGGGAAGACGTTGGGATCGACAACCAACTTGCCGAGAGCCCATTCCTTGGCTTTCCCAGACAACCGCGAGAGGAGTAAATGGACCTTCGCGGAAGGCGCCTCGATCAACCTCGAGGCGATGGCGATGTCGATCTCTCGAAACCAGCGATTCAGCGGAAGTCGATCTTCTCCGGCACCGGAGTAGGTGGACGTCTCTAGCTTCACGACGTCATTCGTGGAGATACGCGAGGGAGTTGACACTCGCCGATTCGCATCGGCGAGCTCGCGTTCCATGAACTCTTGTGCCGCAACGCGCTGCTCGTCGGGCGTCGCCGAGCGCAGCAGCGACGTGACGACGGCTTCACCGGACACCGCCGCGAGGCGGTGGAGAGCTTCCCACTTGATCCGAGTGAGATGGAGAAAGGCAGCGTGGTCGAGGTCTTGGCTCATGTCGAACTTGGTCGTTGGAAGGACTACGAAGTGCTACCAGGTGTAACGGGCCAGGTATTTACTCCGTTACTTGCTTACACTATAGTGTTGAGGAAGCTCGCAATAGGACGACTGAGTCTTAGGTTTAAGGAAAAATCAACTCTGACTTATTTTAGGACCAAGGCCACAGCCCTGGCCACTCAATACACGTCATAGTCCAATTGGCTAATAATGGGTCTGGCTCCCCATATATCAGCCAATGGCATGACAGCATTTCAGCACACGCTAGTCGGGTGCTGATGCACCTACTTTTGTAAAGAAATCTACCTACTTATGTAATGGAGGGGCCCATTTTACAACCAGCCGGTAGACGTGGGAGGCCACGGGCTGGTAGACTTCACTTGAGACCGGGCTGCGGCGCCGTTCTGGATATGGGGAGACTCGGACATGCTCTTGCGGTGCTGGTGCTGGTGATGTCGTCGACATCTTCGAGACTGAAGAAGTCCCTATAGAAATCATATGCTCTTTAGTGGTCGAGCGACTGACGCTCGATTGAGATCGATCGATTAAACCAGTCGGTCTGGAAAATTTTGAGTAGAACCCACAATAAGACTGATGTATTTATAAGTACCAATCAGAGCAAGACTACTTAGCTCCACTATAGGTAACCTCTAGTTTGTATGGAACCCAAGCTAACCTCTCCGAGAGCACCCACAAGAGTGACGGGTCACTCTTTATGTAACATCGATCATCATTACCAAATTTGAGTAAGATGCAATATTGAGAGCCAAAATATCCACCACTTCAGCACGGGTTGAGCTGTACAACTCAACAATAGAATGAGCTGCATGTACGTTCTTTGCATTGATGGGTGTATTGTGCGAAATTCACAATACCAAAAGCTAAGTTCAGTACACACAAGTACACTCAATTCGAATTCAAATGAGTCATTGCTCGTGCTACTAAGATTCGATTAATACAGGGATGACATGAAATACAACGCAGTAGGACATCGACGAGCTATCTGGTATGGTATACGGTGCTCTCTTCTCGATTTCGTGTGATGTTGGTGGCTCATTTGCTGACTTCGTTCGTCGGGAAGCTCAGGGCAAACTCGTTGAACGCGTGCAAGAAGCGGTTATCCGTCCAGTTGATCTTGATTCCGTTGGTCAGATGAGTTGGAGCGTCTTCAGCCGTACGAAGCGCGCGGTTTTGGCACCCGCTGTCACTGTCGTTGGCAGTTTCGGTAGATGTGCTTGCGGGCATCACGGTGCCCTGCACCTGGGACTGCATCCCCGAGTTGTTCATGATAGGCACGCACTGCTTGTAAATCTGCCAGTTGGGTTCGTGCAGCGCCAGCCAGTAGAAGCGCAAGGTGCAGTCACCCGAGCACTTCGAGAAGTCGGCTTTGATGTTGGCAGGATATCCCGTGCCGTAGGTCGCAACACAGTCTTCCTGGTGGTCCACCATAGTGTCGTCGATCCAGACTTCGCAAGGGCCGTGGTGCGAGTCGATGAAACCTTTCTGCTCCTCGTCGTTCTGCCAGTTAATAAGACTGAGACCCGAGACGTCCACTGGTGAACCATCCGTTCGGGTATTGGCGCAGTCTGCTACCTGCTGGTCAAGCATATCGCGCAGTGAAGAGTAGCCGGCATTAGCGAATGACGAGGTGAACGTCGCTGTGTTAGCTTCAGGGCTGTCGTCCCACTTAAGACCTCCAAAGACGCTGTTGACATCAGCTGTGATGGTCTTGGCATAGGTGGTCGAGGTGGACGGGTCAACGAATTGAGCAGCCGGTTTGGAAACGTATCCGTGGGCTTCAGCAGCGTTGAAGGTGAGTGCAGCCGCGGCAGCAGCAGCGATGACAGCAGAGCAAGTGATTTGCATGACGAAGTGTTACTGAAGAGGGATGTAGACGTTGCTAGTTGATGGTAAATGGAGGAATGAATGGGACTACAACTTTCGTGTCGCTTCGGCAAGGATCACAAGACCGGACCATGCTAGCTCGAGTCGTGATTCCTGTTCATCTATGACTTGCCAACTCTGCTGCCACCTCTGGATTCATGACTCCTGTCGCCATGGTGTTGGATAAGCAACGTGAGATGATCAGGTCATTTTCGCGGGTTGCGAAGAATCGCCGTCGACAGCAGGCGTCAGTTGAAGGGGGTAGCCGCCACAAGCGCCTGCATCTGGGAAGGTATATCCGAACAATATCTAAACCATCAGAACATCTCTGACCACTTGCTTTGGCGTACCAGAATAACGGTAGGTCTGACTCGGAACATCTAGAGATAGTCGGCGACTTCTGTGGTGCTGACAGTGTCAGCGACGAGGTCGCAAGTGGAATCATTGATCAGCTAAAACACACCGCCCACTTGAAACGGCAGAGGCCAAGATGCCAGTGGTCGCCAAAATGAACCAAGTTTTAAGCTTAGTGAAAAGAAAAGTATCTTTTTTTTCATGTTTGTATTCCCGTGCGCTTTACAATGTCACGGAGAATCGCGACGAACTGTGGGGTCCTTGTGTTCGTCGTAGTTGCGCTCTAGGTAGTCCACGTGCACAAACGCGCGCTCCACATTGTCCAGTGCCTCCACTTTATCCTGCAAACTCAGACTGATGTCGTGGGCGTCCTTGACGCACATATCCTCGGGCAAGATGACTTCCATCTCCACCAAGTAGTTGTTGCCGAAATGATACGCCCGCACAATGTCTGTCCTCATCATGGGGTGGTGGACATCGCCCAGCACACGGATCTGGTCAATAAACTCCTGGTCCGCCTCTGCGTAGTGCAATGGATAGCTTCAGTTAGCACAAAATAATCTGCATCCAGGACGACAAACAAACTGGTCCACTGTACGTACGCAGACCAACGAGGCGCTCCACTTGCTCTTTCCCTGTCGCTAACCAGCTGACGGCAATGTAGACTGAGATGACGATCGCCCCAACGGAGTCGAGATACCAGAGACTCGAGTGCCAGTGCGCAGCGAAAGCAGCAGCAACCGCCACAAAATTGCTGAAAACATCGTTGCGGTGGTCCTAGACACCGATAAAAGACATTATGGCTAAACAAAACAATCCGGACCCTAGTCTGTTCGATGGCATTTCACCTGAGCCAGTGCATCGGCTGAAGGCGAATGCGACGCAATCTTAGCGCAGATATACCACAGCAGAAGCTTGACGACGATTGCAACCAGTAGCACGATCACGGTGAAGGAGGTGATCTCCAACTCCCGCTGGTGACCTTTGAGCCCCTTGACCAGAGCCTCCACTGACTGCTGAATCACCTCAATAGCTGAGAGAGAGAGAGAGAGAGAGTAAGCACGCAGCGTCAGTACAAATGCAAAGCCCTAGTTCACACTGAGGAACTGTAGTTTAATGTGTATTACCTGCCATCCCCATGAGGGTGGCTGAAATGATAACTGCAATCGGCTCGAGTCGTCTTCTGCCAGCTGGATACTTGACACTGGGTGTGTGCATCCGCTTGTCCGAATACCAGAAGAGAGCTTGCGAGGTGAGATCCAAGATGGAGTCCACAAGCGACGATAGCACGGCCAGTGAGCCACTAATCAAGGCCGCGTAGATCTTGACAATAGCGAGGGCCTACGAGCAGTAGAAGACCCAAACCCCCCGCGACAAGTTAAGGCGACAGGTTGGTACAATTGATTTCAAACTGAAGGCAGACGCACCACATTAGCTGCGAGTGACACGTTGATGGCGACCTGCACGCGCAAAATTGTGTTCGAGGGCGAGGCCAGACGCTGCTCTTCCACGTCCGCCTCCTTCTTGAGTAGGAAAGCGTGCGACACCTGAGAACGGCGATGGCGATCATCTGCCTTGGTGCTTCCGGGCGTCGGAGTGATAGTCAGTGTCCCGTATCCATTGGGAGAATGCTGTAACGACGAGGACTCAGCCATCCGTGGGGCTGAGGGCGTAAGAGGAGCAATCCGCGACCAGATCGAGAGCCAATTCGTAACTGATCACCAAGCAGCGCTCCCACCGAGCTGCTTTGACACTGTAACATACAATTCACAAGTGCTGAGGACTTGAGCCGCTTTCAATCTGTTACACTCGTCGTACTTAACCCATCCGCCTTTAGCAGAAACTTGACTTGTTAGCCATGTTCGTCCATCCGACGGGTGCACAAATGCGTCACCGATGCTCACGAAGTCGTAGAGCGTGATACAGAGCCCCACATCTGCGATGACCTTATTCGCGTACTTGCGGTCGATCTCCTCGATCAGAACTTGCGTGTAGTCAGCGTCGAAGAGCTCCGGAGCCACCGGAATGACCGAGATGCGCGTCAGGCACGTCGCACTCGCAGGTGGAATTCCGCTTGGTTGTGTTCAGACCATTTGTGGGCGAAGTGCTCAAGGGACGCATCGTGAGCTGCACGGAAGAACACATCCGAGTTAGTATGGACTTTGTACAGGACATCATCATCCCGTCCTACGCCTTGCAGACGCCGTCGTACTTGTGCTAGATACTGGGAGGTCTTAGCTGTGTCTACTCACCCGTTCTTTGTGTGACCATGGAAAGTGACACGGCAGAGAGACTTTGGGTCTGGAAGTACTCGGAAGGACAAGGTGCAGTCCGTTTCTTTTGGTGAACGAATAGATGACTGGTTTTGATACTGACGGGCTGACTGCTGAGCAGAGAAATTCTACATGGACTTGCACGAGGAAATTCGCTTCCGAGTCACCAACATCAATTTCACACGCGTGACCAAGACAGCAAAAGGTTCGGGGGCTACTAACTACTAACTCTAACGAGGGCTTTGAAGAGAATTTGTGCTGACTGTGAATGCTGCTGGAAGCAGGCATTCAAGCTACGACGACAGAGGCGACAGACAAGGCGGAGAAGGAGATTAGTGCTGGTGACATGCGGCAATCCCTGGCCCGTCGACGGTCGTCAAGTGTGGATCTATCGGACAACGACCCCACACCGTCTGCCATTCACATCCTGGTGAGTGAAAAAAAATGTGTTGCTCCTTGTAGATTGGTCTGCCCACAGCCACTGCTGATCGCATTGTTGCTGTGGCTTTACTAGGCAACGATTGATGAGGACGGACTGGGTCTGTCATCGTGGTGGACGAGTTAAGGTCCTTTATTGCCAGTGAGGACGAAGAGTCCCTAAGCGATGATACCTCGCAAAAACGCAGTTATCATCATACTTCAAAGTAGTCTTTATTTTCCCCCCTCCAGTTTTTATCCCTTCTCGGGTGTCCGTTACAGACGCTGGAGGTGGCATGTCGTTGGAAGCGGCCGCCACAGCGCTGAAGTCTCGAGCGGAGGTGCAACTCCTGCTCTCTCTCAGCCAGAAGAAAGCGAGCTCCTCGTTTTACTTACATGAAGAGATACAGAAAGCACAAGATGACGAGGAATCGCAGCAGACACAAGCTCGGAATCGAGCCGGCTTCGTGGCCTTGCCAGCGTGCAGTAAGGAGGCGCGAATGATTTTGGAGGCTCGACAGCTGGGAGACGAGTTCTTCAGTGTCGGCGCCGAGTCGAGTCAAAAGCCGAGGAAAGGATGAAACTGACCGATATCGCGCCGCGGCTAACGAAAATGAGCGCCGTGCAGCCGCTGAAGGCACCTACGCACGTTCAGACAACCGTCAGACGCGTGGAAACACGCCTGATCGTGAGAATGGCTTCAATCAAGATCAACGAGGTGGTGACCGTGGGTTCAGGCAGGACCTACGCGATCGGCGCGACTTTAACCGCAACAACAGACGCCCACAATACGGACCATGTGCGGTGTGCGGTGGTTTGAGTCACTCCGCCCACTGCTGTAACAAGCGATGCAAGTTCTGCAAACATCTTTACGATGCTGGACAATGCGAACAGTTTTGCAACTTCCAAGACCTGGCCAAATTCGTGCGTACTAAAGGCACGAAGGAGGAACTCCCACCAGAGCTCAAGGCCGTCGTTCAAGAACGTCATTTAAACTAGGCAGTACAACTGGGTTGGCCCCTATCGGGCTGCCCCAGTTAGCCGAGCCTTCAATGGAAGCAGAGTGTATCTTTGCTTTCACGGGGCAGAGTGAATGGCCTGATAATTACGTAACATGTGTGAACGCGACGAAAAATGAAAAGGAGAGGTGTAGAATCCTCGGTGGAGGTGTTGGGGAGAGGGTGGTGTGTGCTGATGCTGATGAGGGCACCAGCGAGGGTTCGTTCGGCGTGGTTTCGCGTGCAGCGCGAGACGAGCCCAAGGGTCACTCCAAGATGATGAAGTTGAACCCTGGCGAGAGACAGTAATGGTGGTCGACCAAGAAATTCGGCCGAAGGATCAGAATGAGAGCTCTGGTGCAAGGCGCTGTGAACGACCAGCGAACGAGGATCCTCCTCGACACAGGAGCGAACGTTAGTGTGATCACTGACACCTTTGCCAAGAAGTTGCGGCTCCGAGATGTACCCAATCACGGACGGCGCATTGACATTCAAGGAATCAACGAAGGCAAGGTGTCTACGACGCGACGAGCGTGCGTCAAGATTACACTCAGATAGGAGATGGTGTATGAATTCGAGATGTGGGTCATGGCGTATAGTGCAGGCGTCGACGTGGTACTCGGAACCGACTTTATGATCCCAGATGGAATCCGGTTGGACCTGTTTCACGGCGCGGCGCAATTGTCGCACGAGGTTCAAATCCCACTGATTAAGACCAAAAGCATGATCGACAGGGAAGAGTACGAATCCCATGTTAACACCGGGCCACCTGAGCGTTTGGACATTCAAGCGCAAGCGTGGCGAGAATATCGACTAGCGAAGAGTCAAGTCGGGCTGGAAGAACACGTACTGTGGGTTCGTCGAACGAGCAAGCTAATCCCGTCAGTGGCGAGGTTTCGATGTGTACGGCCTCAGAGCATTCGGTTTTGACCAATGTGGCCGACCAAACTGTGTACCTACCAGCACACGACTCGATCGCGATGTGGATTCCAGCTGGGGATTTGCTGCGAGGTGACGGCTACGTGCGTCTGGATTCCAAGAAGTACCAAGACTGGCAAGTGCTGGGTCTACGAAGGTTGCAGAGACCGCGAGCTGTTTCAGCGTGAGTGTGAAATCTACGAGCAATGGCTTGCAACTCAGCCTTCGGCAGTCGAGCGACTAGACTATCCATAACCCAGTGGGGTGCCAGCAAGGCCTCTTGAAGACTCGCTAATGGACACTAGTGATCGGGCTGACATGTGCTGAGCGCTGGGCAATGATCATGGAGGAACGTGAACGAGTGGAGGCCTGTCTAGCGTCTAGGGTAACAGCTGGGGACTCGGCAAAAGGATCAATTTCAGAAGAGCTTGTGGACATTTATACGACAGTTCACGGCGGAAGCAATAATGCAAACGAAGCCTCGGTAGCAAGTACACACGAACTACTGAGTTCGGTAAACGTCGTACATACGCCAACGAGTGTTCGTTTCAAGTCTGGGGTGACAACGGAAGCGACAAGTAACACTACCGAATTAGATGGAGTCACCATTTTTGACGAGGTTGTCCCGGCCTTGTGCGCAGTCAAATTTACGAACGAGACATCGGTGGCTGGTCCAGAGGGTGCAGATGTCGCGCTGAAGGTGGTGAATACGGCACCGAATGTTCGTTGTAATATTGGTGCGAATGCCGAACTGTCAAGACAACGGTCTTCCGAGGCGCTGAACAGAAGTCAACAGCCCAATATGTCGGTTGCCTGCGCATTCAATATTGCGAACAAAGACTCGGCATGTGGCCCAGAGATGGAAAACCAGGATGAGAAGGAGATGGACCCAGTACCGAGTGTTTAAATCAAAGCGGATGTCGATGTTGAGTCGAGGGAAGAGTCCGTAGTGACTTTGGACGAGACGTACATCTCGGTTGCTCGAGTGTTAACAACCGAAGGAAATGAAGCAACGGAGAACGCAAGGAATGACTTCTACGAACACCCAGCTAACAACATTGGCTTAGAAGACTACGCGAAGGAGTTGGCATTCCTGCCGGACCTTACCGAAGAAATCAACACGACGATAGACTATAATGCGCCCAATGTTGCTGTTCCCCAGCTGTCGACTGATCGAAGAGAAAGTCTGGTCGCAACGCTGAAGAACCACGAGCACATCCTGGTTGCTAGTGGTAACGCACTGCCGCGGCCAGCCTACGGCGCGGTATGCGATATCGACACGCAGGGGCACGCCCCAATTAAACAGCGTGCCCGACGCGTGCCGTTACGATTTCTCGGTAAATTGAACGAGCTGCTACGCGCTTTGCTGCGAGCAGGACTGATCGTCTTTTCAGATAGTCCATGGGCATCGCCGATCGTGATTGTGATAAAAAAGAACGGGCTGGACATCCGGCTCTGCATCGATTGTGGTGTAGTGATTTCTCCGTGGTTGCGGATTATCACCCGTCGACAAAGACGTGACACCGCCCAAGTTGTTCAAGCGACGAACCCTCGGTCGGGTGATGTACGGAGACGCCAAGGTGCAAGGGACTCGACGGCGTCACCTCCGAGTTTTCAACAAATATCGGATACGGCCCTATGTCACTGAATCCAGGCTGTCCTTATTATTAATAATGGACTGGCCGGATTCGCATTCAGCGGACCATCTACGGTACGAACCCTCAGTGGCGGTTGGGATGAGTTCGCGGAATACTCAGCGACCTTTGGAAGACACGTTAACCGTCTGGGACAGGGCGCGGACCGTTAAAGATGCTCATGCGACAGTGCAGACGACGCTTGGCATGCAAGAAGATCCATAACGGATCATTGTTCACTTGATATTTGTATACTTGATTAGGACTTCTTATTAGGAATAGACCCGAAAGGGTAAGCTTAAATACAGAACAGAATTTCCACTCAAGCACACAGAGCGACGTCCGGCTTCAAGGTAAGCGTCAGGTCAAGCTTGTTTGAGTGTGTTATGCCTGTCGGTGAACTCGAAGCTCTGTAGCGAGGGTTCATCCGGCAAGGCCAAGATACTTTGTGTATTGGCCGATTATTATCGGGAGGTTTTACGTGACGGCTTATTGTTGCCTATTTGCACGACTGGGAGTGCTTGAATTGCCTCCCTTTTATTTCTTCCAGCCGAGTGTTGAACACTCGGTGATCTCGTAAAAGGCTTACCCGTGCCTGGTACCCTTCCGCTGTTGGGACCACGAGGATTCAAAACACCTGCTAGCTTTGCTCGTGCTAGTAGCGTGTTCTTATTTTACTGGTTGGCCTATATAAGTAGTTTACAAGGTCCAGTTTGTCCCGGTGCAAGGGCAGAACTGGGGTCTTCAGGTCCGCCCGAACGATCGTTTACTATCCTAGTAGACGTATTGTTCTGGGAACATCCTAACTACATCTGTAGCTAGAGTTCACGTGGGATTTCCAACACCACAACTGGTGCCGCGACCCGGGAACAGATTGTGACCATTGTGAACTGTTTGTATGGCCTTCCAGTTTACGAGCTACCAAGAGAAGAAGAACAAGAAAAAGACAAGAAACATGGCGAAAGGACAACCGACGGTACCAGTTACGCCTGCCAAGTCTGGCGGGGCTCGCAACGAGAGTTCAAGCCCGGCTGCGCGCTTTGCAGCCGCCACCGAGCTTTCAGTGAGCTTCGACGACGAAGCGGACATCGGTCCTGACGCCCACGATTATGAAGATTACGAAGATAAGACGCCGGCTCCAGAGCCAGGCGCAGCGACGCCGGAGACGGCCACGCTATCATCAGTCGGGGCCGGGGCGACCAAGTCCCTTTCGAGGAACCTCGCCGACGAGCTCGATGATGTTGCGGGACCGGAACCGGCCTATGATGGTTATGACGATGGGACCGAGGGTTTTAAACCTTCGGTGGCGAGTGCAAAGCATTCAGCACTGCTGAAGGCACCTCGCCCACCTATCAACGGTGATACACCAGCCGCCAAGCGCGTTTTCGACCGCGTACAAGCGCTGATGCAGAATGATGAGTGGATGCAGCTGTTCAAGCCCATCCCCAAGAAAAAGGCCGACTGGCCTGCGCTTGCGCAGGAACTTCAATACCCAGTCAACTCGGTTTCGACTAGTCAAGTTGCCGAGGATTCAGTTTCGCTACTGTTGTCGCTGGGGTTCGAGAACGAGACGTACCCATCGACGATGTCGCTCCAGGATTGGAGTCCACATGAAGCCGGAGCTGCTCTCCAGAAATGGAAGACGAAGCTTCGGAAGGCGTTTGGCGCCGTTGGCATCAATGCCGGAAAGCAGCCTGTGAGTCGACCGATGATTCAAGATGAAAGGTCCCGTCTAAGATTCCACTGCCGCCGACGCCCCAACGACTCGTTCGTACTCCTCCGACCAAGCGTGGAGCTGAGCGTGGTGCCTTTGGCACTACCGAAGCTTCACCGTACTTTCAAGACTCGCACATGGTTACGCCACGTTCGGAGAGCCGTATGCAACGCATTTACGCAAGTAACGAGAGTTCGTTCGGTCGCCGAGGCGGTGCGCGAGCCCCCAAAGGTGGTGCCGGACGTCGTCAAGTCGACAGCGATGGTTCGTCCAGTGACGATGACATTTTGGTGCGTACATTCGACGAGGAAGATCCTCAACTCGAGTTGATGCGTCAGATGAATGAGCTAGCGACGCTGAACGACGTAGACCCGACACCGAGGATTGAAATGGCTTCGCACCGACCGCTGGATCGCATCACGCCGTTCTCAGGCTCTCGCAACAAGAGCGAGAACTGTATGCAGTGGCTCCGTGGGTTCGTCTATGAAATGACTGGAACCCACACAGATGCCGATAAATGGTGCATTCCATTTGAGCTAAGTCTCCGGGACGGAGCCATTCATTGGTTCCGTCAACTTCCGAAGAGGACGAAGCGCAAGTGGAAGCTGTTGAGCGATGCGTTCATCCGCTACTACTGCTCGCAGTTCACGCAGACGGCACTGTCGCGTTACTACTCCGCCAAGCGGGAACGTAATGAACATCTGTGCGACTATATAAACAGGCTGAATGGCTACGCTCGGACCGCCCGTCTACACTTTGAGAAGAGTGGTCGCGACGCGAAAGAACACGTACAGCAATTCCTGGCAACATGCGACGATGACAAGCTAGCGGAGAGTCTCTACCACGCTCGAGTCGCCGACATTCACGAGCTCGAAGAGATCATCGAAGATGTTCTCAAGGGCAAGGAGAGAATGGCCAAGCGTGACAGTGAGTACCGATACTCCAAGAGTCGTGATACGCGACGCGACGATGGGTACGCCCGCAACAACCGGCGTGATGACCGTCGCCGCGATGACAACCGCAACAAACCAAGAGTGACACTCATTGAAGCCACGGTGGACGACCTACTAGCTGAATTAGAAGGTCGTGAAGCTGCTCAGGGAGGCACCGAGTATTCAAACGAAGATCCGAACGCTTACGACGATGTCCAAGATGAGTACAACGACTTTCAGCCTGATAATACGGACGGTGATTTCTCATTGGACGAAAACGACCGATACCTCGCCGCGGCTAACGAAAATGAGCGCCGTGCGGCTGCTGAAGGCACCTACGCACGTTCAGACAACCGTCAACCACGTGGAAACATGCCTGATCGCGATAATGGCTTCAATCAAGATCGCCGAGGTGGTGACCGTGGGTTCAATCAGGACCAACGCGGTCGACGTGACTTCAACCGCGACAACCGACGCCCACAGTACGGACCATGCGCGGTGTGCGGTGGCATGAGTCACTCCGCCCACTACTGTAACAAGCGATGCAAGTTCTGCAAACAACTCCACGATGCTGGACAATGCGAACTTTTCCGCAACTTCCAAGACCTTGCCAAATTTAAGCGCACCAAAGGCACGAAGGAGGAACTCCCGCCAGAGCTCAAGGCCGTCGTTCAAGAACGTCATTTAAACTAGGCAGCCCGCCAACTACAACTGGGTTGGTCCCTATCGGGCTGCCACAGTTAACCGAGCCTTCAATGGAAGCAGAGTGTATCTTTGCTTTCATGGGGCAGAGTGAATGGCTTGATAATTACGTAACAAGTGTGAACGCGACGAAAAATGAAAAGGAGAGGAGTAGAATCCTCGGTGGAGGTGTTGGAGAGAGAGTGGAGTGTGCTGATGCTGATGAGGGCACCAGCGAGGGTTCGTTCGGCTTGGTTTCGAGTGCAGCGCGAGACGAGCCCAAGGGTCACTCCAAGATGATGAAGTTGAACCCTGGCGAGAGACAGGGGTGGTGGTCGGCCAAGAAATTCGACCGACGGATCAGAATGAGAGCTCTGGTGCAAGGCGCTGTGAACGACCAGCGAACGAGGATCCTCCTCGACACAGGAGCGAACGTTAGTGTGATCACTGACACCTTTGCCAAGAAGTTGCGACTCCGAGATGTACCTGATCACAGACGCCGCATTGACATTCAAGGACTCAACGAAGGCAAGGTGTCTACGACGCGACGAGCGTGCGTCAAGATTACGCTCGGATGGGAGATGTTGTACGAGTTTGAGATGTGGGTAATGGCGCATAGTGCAGGCGTCGACGTGGTACTCGGGACCGACTTTATGATCCCAGATGGGATCCGGTTGGACCTGTTCCACGGCGCGGCGCAATTACCGCACGAAGTCCAAATCCCGCTGATAAAGACCAAGAACATGATCGACAGCGAAGAATACGGCTCCCATGTTAACGCCGGGCCACCCGAGCGGTTGGACATTCAAGCGCACGAGTGGCGAGAATATCGACTAGCGAAGCGTCAAGTCGGGCTGGAAGAACACGTACTGTGGGCTCGTCGAACGAACAAGCTAATCCCGTCAGTGACGAGGTTTCGACGTGGACGGCCTCAGAGCATTCGATTGACCAACGTGTCTGATCGAACTGTGTACCTACCAGCACACGACTCGATCGCGATGTAGATTTCACGATGGGGATTTGCCACGAGGTGACGGCTATGTGCGTCTGGAGTCCAAGAAGTACCAAGACTGGCAAGTATTGGCCTACGAAGGTTGTAGAGACCGCGAGCTCTTTCAGCGTGAATGCGAAATTAACGAACAATGGCTTGCCACTCAGCCTTCGGCAGTTGATCGACCAGACTACCCAGAACCCAGTGGAGTGCTACCACGACCTCTAGAAGACTCGCTAGTGGATTCTAGTGATCGTCTGACATGTGCAGAGCGCTGGGCACTGATCCTGGAAGAACGTGAACAAGTGGAAGCCTGTCTGGCGTCTGGGGTGACAGCCGGGGATTCGGCCGACGGTCAGCCTTCCGCAGAACCTTTGGACACGTACACGACAACCCATGGCGGAGGCAATAACGCGAACGAAGCCTCGGTAGTGCGTACACACGAACTACTGAGGCCGGTAAACGTGGTACATACGCCAACGAGTGTTAGTGTCCAGTCAGGGGTGACCACGGAAGCGACAAGCAACAGCACTGGATTAAATGGAGTCACCCGTTTTAACGAAGCTGTCCCGGCCTTGTGTGTCACCAAATCTGCGAACGAGACATCGTTGGTTGATCCAGAGGATACAGGCATCGCGCAGAAGGTGTTGAGTACGGCACCGAGTGCAGCGGGGCTGCCGTAGCTTTAGCGTCAGAGGAAGACGTTCGACTCAAAGAGTCACTAATACTAAGTTCCTTATCCAAAGGACACTTACAGCCCAAGACCAGGGCTCAAAGTTAACACCTTAACTTTTATGCTTCAAAACCAGAAGTGTTTTATTTACTATTATTGCGGCCAAGCCGCCTAGGGGTAAATGTACTCT
>NW_003303637.1:196137-199674 GCF_000142945.1 Phytophthora infestans T30-4
CAGGTCCCCTCGGGGACCCCTGCGGATCTGACGCAAGTCAAGATCGCTACAAACAAGAAAAAGTGAAGACGAAACGGTATGCATTTGCAGATTCACCGGTTAAGTCAACACTGTACCTAAACCCAGCCCCGCTAGTCGAAGAGACGAGAAAGAAGACGAAAACGAGTAAGACTACGCGGAAGAAGATGCAAGCTCCAGAGTCGGAAGGAGACAAGCTGGATCAGGTCAAGCTGGTCAGACAAGGATCTCGAGTTTGTGTATCGCACCAAGCTTTACGCGACTTCCTGCATCAAGATCCTGTCATGCAGATCCTGAATCACGACAGATCGAAGATCCAAGGGAACCGGTGAGAGCACCAACAAAAACGGCGAACAAGTTGGTGGCAGTCAAGGATCTATTACGTTTGCTTACGGAGTCAGGCATCGTAGCTGGTGTGTTCGACGCAGAGGGTATCTTCGAGCTAGACCTGGATCTCATAGTATTCGCGACGCCGGACCTCTTTGCCAGAGTTAAGTCCATCACCGGAGAAAGGTCGCGCACTATGGATCCAGTGTCGTCGCCGAAGATCAGCCAAGCTGCGTCCTCGAACTACGAATCCGCCGCTGAGGATGAGTCAGACACGTCGTCCGAGCCACGACGCATGACTTTAGGACCCTCCGGGGCATCCATGCTAGAAGCGCGGGCGAGGATCCGGGGACAGGAAGCCCCTGTGAACGTGAGAGCTCGTGATCCAGTACGCCCTACGCGTGATGTGACACAATCCAGCCAGGATCGAGCCAGATCCGACAAGAAGCCAGTGGGATTATCGTCAGATCAGGCTCGAGGTAATCGCCTCACGGATCCAGTCCCGCCAGTGGACCAGACGGGCCACAGGTTCTTCGGACATATTCGTCGGGCACCCTGCAGCGGCACTTTGAAGCTGCGATGAATCGCTTCCTGGCCGAACAGGGTATGAGAGCGCCCGTGCCACAAGTGCAAGTGCTCCCCGAACATGGAGCACGGGACGTGGAGATGGAGTCAGTAGAGGGGGACAACTCCCATGATGAGTTCGACCCAGACGATCTGGATGGCCCATCCACTTCGTCAGCCGTGGTAGCAACAGCCACAGCCGGGGCAGGTGGATCGTCCATGATCCAGAGGGTACGGATCTCAGCTATATCGGACTTGAAGGAGTTCACGGGCAAGGATCAAGATGAGGACCGAGCGAGAACATGGATCAGCAAAGTCAAGTCGGCCCTCATGAGAGATCAAGCGTCGGATGCTGAGAAGTGTCTGACCTTTGCGGATCTGCTAGCGGGGCCAGCCAGGAACTGGTATCGGCAGCTGGGCAGATCAACCAGGAACAAGTGGCCAGATTTGCTGCGCAGTTTCCAGACCCAGTACTGTGGATTAGGAGTGTCGGTGGCACGACAATACTACCATGCTCGCCGCAGATCGGATGAATCCCCGTTGGAATACCTACATCGACTAAATGTGGCCGGTCTACGGGCCAAGTTGAAGATCAAGGATGGGGGATCCAAGGTACTGCGGGAACACGTGGATCATTTCATCGAGACGTTGGGAGATGTGGATCTGGCCGACAGGCTGACCCTGCTACGACTTCCCGACGCAGACGAGCTTGAAGAAGTACTGCGGGCGGTGGATCGCGCGAAACACCGCCAGAAGAAGGCGGCGGTCGGGTCCGGCAAGTATCGCCAAAAGGCTCCGACGCCTACGGCCCCAGCTCGACGTGTCCACCAAGTCACGGCGCCCGACTCAGGAACTGAGTCAGGATCCGACGGCTCGGACTCCGACCCTGAAGATTACCGTCGAGTCTGTCTCACTGCGTCCAACGATCGAACGGCGAAGACAGGAGACAACTCTCGACCGGGGGATACCGTACTCGGGGACCGTGGGATGTACAGATCCCGAGATCTCATGGACGGGGCAGCACAAGTCAGGTGTTCGCAGTGCGGATCCCGGAAGCACACTGAATCTGGATGCTGGAAACATCTGGTCTGTGAGAAGTGTGGCAAGAAAGGTCATCCCGGGGATCATTGCTTCTACGTGTGTCGCGGGTGTGGCGAGATTCACGACGTCGGCAAGTGCCCGATGGAAGAATTCTACAACCAGATCCGCCAATGGTTTGATCCAGCCAAGCACCGAGGGATGTTGCCGGAAGTGGCAGAGAAGATGTTAAACTAGGACGCTCGCCGGGTTTGAATCCGGTACGAGCCGAGCGTTCTAGGTACTGCATTTATGCATTTGTGAACAAGACATCGCTAGATCCAGGTAGCAGGACCCTAGATCCAGTCGATAATACACGTGATCTACATGAAGTGTCAGTTGCCAGGGTCTCTAGTTTGCGCCAAGTGGACGAGTTCTCCAGATCCAAAGTCTCTTCAACCCTGGATCTACAAAGAGGAGAGACACGTGGTTGCTGGGAGAAACGCCAACATGGTCGATGGTTTGAGCCTACCAAGGGTGAGGTCACTGCAGATCCACCTAAGGTCTGTCTGGTCACTGGATCCTATAGATCTGAGGATGTTGGATCCATGGATCTGCTAACAGGGGAGTCCCGTGGGTACTGGAAGTACCATGCCCCAGGAAAGTGGTTCAGACAAGCCAAGGTAGGGGGCAAGATCAACAATGAAAAAGCAATCCTACTCCTAGATAGTGGTGCCAAGGTGTCTATACTGGATACCGCCTTTGCTCGTAAGGTTGGGTGCCAAGTGGATGGGAGTCGGATCCAAGATTGTGTTGGGATTGGTGAAGGCGTATACCGTACAAACGGGAGAACGCGAATTAAGATCACGCTGGCAGGTTGTTTGGTGTATTGGATTGACATTTGGGTCGGGGATCTCGCTGGTCAAGACGCCATCCTTGGGATGGATTTCATGGTGCCAGCCGGAGTGAGGTTGGATCTGGCGGATGGGACACTTTGTTTCCCTGACGAGATGCGGATCCAGCTCAGCGGACGGCGGCCGTTGTATGGAGCGAAGATGAGGATCATAAGGGCGGATAAGACCACCTGGATCGAGCCCGGGGAAACTTGGGAGCTGTCAGACCGGTTGAAGTGGGTGGAACATGAGAAACTGTGGGTCACTCGGGGCGAGAAATGGGTACCTACCGTAATCCAAGGACCAGGTCGATCGCAATACCTCCAGGTCACGAACGTCAGCGACAAGAGACTATTACTGGACCATTATGAGGAGATCGGACGATGGTTGGCGAAGGACGGTATCCCTAGGCGACCTGGATATGTGTCAGTGGGATCCCGCCGCTACAGAGAATGGCAGAATCTGGTGTACGAGGCGACTACCGAGATCGAATCTCTCGGAGAGGTGGAGCTCCCGGCGGAGCCAACTGGCCCCTTGGTGGATCGGCCTTCATACCCAACTCCGCGAAAGATCCTGCAGAGAGATCGACGGGTTGAGATCCAAGCAATGGAAGTTGGATCAACGACGGGGGACGATCCCCAGAGTCGGCCCTTAGATAACGCAGGGTCTGTGGATGAAGGATTGCAGAGGGCTAAAGCCGAACAGCCGGATCCCGCCG
>NW_003303637.1:207355-208272 GCF_000142945.1 Phytophthora infestans T30-4
AGTGATTATAGAGGATTTGGGTTGTTTGGCACGGGTGCAAGTTGCCTGTGGTGGATTAGCCATGGCGAGCAGCACCCCGTATGGAATGACGATGGATCTGATATGAGCGATGTACGAGAAGGCAAGATCCACCAAGACTTACCTCGGATCCACCCACACTTGGATTCACCTAAATGGATATGGGATATACTATACAAGAGTGGATCGGGTGTGGATCCTATGAAGGAAGGATGGTAGGTGCCCTCTGAAGATGGATCTAGTAGCCACGGCTAACGAGGAGTCAAGATCCACCGCGAGGTGACCCGGATCCCATGCTTTCGAGTTAGGATCCAAGGAGGGAGGATCCCGCCTCAAGGGACCTGGATCCAGGGTATAGGTATGATGGATGCAGTGGATCTAGAACTTTCGTGGGACAACGGAGATCACAGACGGTTGCGAGATGATGTTGGATGATTGGAGAGTTCGGATCCACGGCGAGTGTACCATTACAGTGAGGTGGATCCAAGCGACCTGGATCCGGATGAGTGTACCCATAATAGGGTGACCATGATGATTACGTCATATATCCGGTGGATCTGAAGATAACACAGCTGGGATGATGGGTCAAGGGAAGAAGGGACATGCAGCCGAGCCTGGTAAGGGATTTAGCAGATGAAAGACATAGAAGGTAGAAACCCAGGCAGGTATAGGCTTAAATATCAATACAGACTCCAATTTGCACAGTGACACGCAAGTGCCTTCCTGCCCTCAAGAACCGGAACTACATTGGCCGTACGAGCTCCGAGAAAGGTTGGGAATTGCGAATCTAGTGTTGGTAGTGATAACTGGATATACATTGGTCAGATCCTACAACCTAGTGAGCTTTTCCTTTACTTGTGCAGATCCGACAGATAACCGAATTTACTATGTATGATCAG
>NW_003303637.1:208372-212879 GCF_000142945.1 Phytophthora infestans T30-4
GCGCCGTACGCGCATGCTGCTGCACTTGGCTGCGTTGGCTTTCATGCCAGTCCAAGTTTGAGATGTGGGTAATGGCGCATAGTGCAGGCGTCGACGTGGTACTCGGGACCGACTTTATGATCCCAGCCGGGATCCGGTTGGACCTTTTCCACGGCGCGGCGCAATTACCGCACGAAGTCCAAATCCCGCTGATAAAGACCAAGAACATGATCGACAGCGAAAAATACGGCTCCCATGTTAACGCCGGGCCACCCGAGCGGTTGGACATTCAAGCGCACGAGTGGTGAGAATACCGACTAGCGAAGCGCCACGTCGGTCTGGAAGAACACGTACTGTGGGTTCGTCGAACGAACAAGCTAATCCCGTCAGTGACGAGGTTTCGACGTGGACGGCCTCAGAGCATTCGATTGACCAACGTGTCTGATCGAACTGTGTACCTACCAGCACACGACTCGATCGCGATGTAGATTCCAGATGGGAATTTGCCACGAGGTGACGGCTATGTGCGTCTGGAGTCCAAGAAGTACCAAGACTGGCAAGTATTGGCCTACGAAGGTTGTAGAGACCGCGAGCTCTTTCAGCGTGAATGTGAAATCTACGAACAATGGCTTGCAACTCAGCCTTCAGCAGGTGATCGACCGAACTATCCAGAACCCAGTGGGGTGCCAGCACGACCTCTAGAAGACTCGCTATTGGATTCCAGTGATCGTCTGACGTGTGCAGAGCGCTGGGCACTGATCCTGGAAGAACGTGAACGAGTGGAAGCCTGTCTGGCGTCTGGGGTGACAGCCGGGGATTCGACCGACGGTCAGCCTTCCGCAGAACCTTTGGACACGTACACGACAACCCATGGCGGAGGCAATAACGCGAACGAAGCCTCGGTAGCGCGTACACACGAACTACTGAGGCCGGTAAACGTGGTACATACGCCAACGAGTGTTAGTGTCCAGTCAGGGGTGACCACGGAAGCGAGAAGCAACGGCACTGGATTGAATGGAGTCACCCGTTTTGACGAAGCTGTCCCGGCCTTGTGTGTCACCAAATCTGCGAACGGGCCATCGGTGGTTGATCCAGAGGATACAGGCATCGCGCAGAAGGTGTTGAGTACGGCACCGAGTATTCATTGCAAGATTGGTGCGGATTCCGAAATGTCAAGACAGCGGCAGAACGAGGAGCGGAACAAAAGTCAACAACCCAATATGTCGGCGGCCCACGCATTCAATATTGCGAGCGACGACTCGGCAGATGGCCCAGAGATGGGAAACCAGGATGGGAAGGAGATGGACCAAGTACCGACTGTTGAAATCAAAGCGGATGCCAATGTTGAGTCAAGGGAAGAATCCGTAGCGGCGTTGGACGGAACATACATCTCGGTTGCTCGAGTGTTAACAACCGAGGGAAATGAAGCAACGGAGGATACGAGAAATGATTTCTACGAACACCCAGCTAACAACATTGGCTTGGACGACTACGCGAAGGAGCTGGCATTCCTGCCGGACCTGACCGAAGAGATCAACACGACAATTGACTACACTGCGCCTAATGTTGCTGATCCTGAGCTGTCGACTGAACGCCGAGAACGTCTAGTCGCGACGCTAAAGAACCACGAGCACATCCTGATTGCTAGTGGTAACGCACTGCCGCCGCCAGCCTACGGAGCGGTATGCGATATCGACACACAGGGGCACGCCCCAATTAAACAGCGTGCCCGACGCGTGCCGCTGCGATTTCTCGGCAAGCTGTACGAGCTGCTGCGCGCTTTATTGCGTGCGGGACTGATCGTCTTTTCAGACAGTCCATGGGCATCACCGATCGTGATTGTGATGAAAAAGAACGGGCTGGACATCCGGCTCTGCATTGATTACAAGATGGTGAATGCTATCACTGCGATCATGGAGTATGCAATGCCGCTAGTCGACGACCTGTTAGCAGATGTCGAGCGCTACCTATGGTTCTGCTCGCTGGATGCAGCAAGCGGCTTCTGGGCGGTCATGATGACCTTGCGAGCGCGTAAAGTATCGGCGTTCGTCTGCGCACTCGGACATTTCGAGTGGTTACGCATGCCCTTCGGGCTAAAGAACGCGCCGATGATCTATCAGCGTATGATTGACAACGCACTCTGGGGGTTCGTTCAGCCTAACGGAGGTTGGTTTGAATACTCGGAGAAGATGCGTTTAGCTGAAGAACAGGCCAAGGAACGTCGTGGGCCAAGCGCCGAGGGTTCGTTTCAAACGAAGTTCGCGGCAGACCGCGAAGCACCGGTAGAGACCGACCCTGTACTACAACTCGTCAACAGCCCCGTCGCTGACATGTTTACGACGGGGAGCCAGACGAATCATCGCTGGGTACCTGTATTTGGGTCGACGGGTCGTTTGTGGATGACATTTGCTTCGGTGGCGAGGATTTCGACAGCTGCCTGGCGACGCTGGAACGATTGCTAGCAAGATTCGCACAGTGTCGGATCAGCATTAGCTTCACAAAGAGCATCTTTTGCCAACCCAAGGTGGACTTTCTGTCGCATAAAATTTCGCCAGAAGGTATCAGAGCTGACCCCAAGAAGCTTGCGGCCATCACCGAGCTTTCGTTTCCAACGAGCAAGAAGGGCATGCAGTCGTTTCTTGGAGCGGTTAATTACTACAGCCGCTTCATTCAAGACTTCGCGGTCTACGGTGCGGCGCTGTACCAGCTCAAGGATGAAGACTTTGTCGTTGAAGGTGGCCTTTCTGTGGCACGTCATTCCTTCGAAAGATTGAAGACGAGTGTTTCACATTCACCCATCCTCAGGCACTTCGATCGGTCGAAAGAAGTTCACGTCATGCTCTTTGCGAATGAATGGGCGTTGAGCACTACGCTAATGCAAGAACATGACCTCAAGTTACACCCCGTACGGTTCCTCGGTCGGGTGCTCAAGGAGGCCGAGATGAACTACCATCCTGCTGAGAAGGAAGTTTTGGCGTTACTTCTGCTGTTGAAGATCTGTTACGTGCAGCTGGCAGGAAAGACGCTACATGTCTATACACGATTCTCGACGTTAGAGTGGGTGCATAAGTCGAAGTCTCTCTTCGGACGCGCGGTCCAGTTCGCAGTGCTGCTATCGCAGTGGCACCTTAAGGTGCAGCGCGTGAAAGAGAAGGATGTCGCCTTTGCGCAGCTACTGCAGTCAAGCATCACGAGCTTCGTTGACCTGGAAGACTCGCTCGCGCCGGTGGCGCCTCCAAACAAGGGTTCCCCGACTATTCGAATGGACCCCGTGTTGCTGTACGCCAGGCTTTCCCGTAATTGCAGCGGATTCGTCATGTCTTTTGACGGATCAGCGAAGACAGAGAAGTACGGTGGCTACGGGAGTTGTTCATGGGTGCTGTGGAGCCTTCCTGAGTGGAAGGTAGTGATTGCTGCAAACGCTTACCTCTCGGCTACCACGGTGAATGAGGCAGAGTATAAAGGTATGATCAACGGTGTCAAGGCTGCTTTTGCGCACGGTGCCGAGGATTTAGTCATCGTTGGTGACTCAAGGCTCGCGATTCAACAATCACTAGGGGTGATCGCATGCAGGAAGGAAACTTTGCTAGCGCTGCTGAATACTCACAAGAACCTCACGGCCAAGCTTCGATCAGTTAAATATCTTCACATTGTACGAGAATACAACGCGGCCGCGGATTCGTTAGCCACTGAAGCGCTGGAATCAAAGGTCAGTCGGGTAATCTTGGCTGAAACTCGCAAGTCGGAATTGGCATCGCTGAACCGCATCCAGGAAATGATCTACGAGCCGGATGAAGACTCGGTAGATGTTTCGTCACAAGGAGCAGAGCGTCAAGCACATGTACTGTCAGGCAGCGAGTCTTCAAAGTGGAAAACTTTCGAAAATTTCGTGGTTGATTACAGCTCACCAAAGTGCGATTATGGTAATATAGCAGTGATGACTCGGCGACAGACGAAAGTGTGGTGTAGCGGGATCAGCAAAATCTGCGAGATTGCCAGATCCAACTTACCAACTGCGCCCAGACACCGACTAACGGAGGGGGTCCCCCGATGATCCGTGTTCTGCTGAACTTTCCTCACCTTGTGTACCCGTCGGTAGGGCGGGATCTGCTCTCTCGGTAACTTCCGAAGAGTTCAAGTGGTGAAGCTTGAGTGTCTTGGCGAGACGTGGGGATGGGGTGGAGCAGCAGTGGAAAATCTTCACTCTGCGTCCGTGGATGGTTCCGTATCCTAAGCGAATATTCGAGCTTATGGATCCGGGGCCTAGATCGTGGATCTGGCCGTAGGGTTGCCTTGCGGGTGTGTTCCCTTGCCTTTGTGTTGTCCTTTAAGTCGTACTTGCCGCCTCCTGTGACGGGATCTTGAAAGTTGAGAGCCTCTAGGGTGTAACCGACCAAGTAGTAAATTCGGTTAACCTGTCGGATCTGCACGAGTAAAGGAAAAGCTCACTAGGTTGTAGGATCTGGCCAATGTATTATCCAGTTATCACTACCAACACTAGATTCGCAATTCCCAACCTCTCCGAGAA
>NW_003303637.1:213417-226696 GCF_000142945.1 Phytophthora infestans T30-4
AACGCCGTTCTACCTCGTTCATGGTTGGGATGCGCAGTCGACGTTGCGGGCAATGTCGTCATCACTCAAACGAGGACTCGGCAAGCAGTCTGACGCACTGGCGTGGCGGCGCGAGATCAATCGACAACATGAGGTCGCCCTCACTATGGCCAAAGATTATCAGGCTGTAGAAAAGGAGCGAAGGGCTAAAAAGCATAATGAGGCCCTGAGTCGACTGGAAAAAGCTGCTGTACCTCAACCAAGTGGAAACGAACACTCGGCGAACCCTCCAGAAGCTTCGGAAGAGATGGAAGATCCTGCAAGAGCTCCACCGAGATCTCTTTTTGAGATTGGGAGCCGAGCGTGGTTGTACATGGAACGCGTCAAACCGGGCTTGACGAAGAAATTAGCTCACCGATGGCATGGACCTTTTCGGATAAAGCGCAAGGTGGAAGAGTTTGCGTACGAGCTGGAACTGCCTGATCGAAGTGGGTATCGCTTTTACCCAGTAGTGCATGTGTCAAGACTCAAGGCTGTCAACGAATTCAACAGTCGACCGAACACTCGGTTGGTACTTGACGCGACTAATGAAGCAAGACTCGACTTCGATGAGGAACTACTGCCTGAGGACAGCTGGGAACCAGATCAAGTTGCCGGTGAATATGAAGTCGAGGCCATCCTCGACGACAGAACACCACTAACGACGAGCACGGAGCGTGCTGTACACGAGTTCAAAGTCAAGTGGGTGGGCTATGAAGATACAACTTGGGAACCATCATCAAACTTGTCATGTGGAGGTCTGCTGTACGACTATTTGCGAGCCAAGAAGAGCGAGAATCGGCTGCAGATGGCGCAAGTGGCGGACGAAGACTAGCGTGACTTGATCACGTATGAACTGTCCACAGGGCGATGCAGCCTGTGGTAACAGACGAAGAACGTTACTGCAACAACAAATTGTATATGCATTTGAAGAACAACATGAACATGATTACGCTGTGGAAGTGGATTAAGAATAAGAAAACATGAATGCCGACCGCGGAGCAATCACTGAAAACGAAGTCACGCGGGACACCTCAACAGTTAGCTGAGATGCTGGAGAACGTCGTAGAACGTGCAGCGAGGATTCAAATCGATTCCAAGTGTCTGGCCGCGGTGGCCAAGAGTGTCAACGAAGCCGAGTCACCACTCTCCTTCTCCTCTTCATCAAGAACCTGAGCCTCGGCAGCTGGAGCTGAAGCCGGACCCTGCGAATCCTCGGTACCAGCTTCAACAGGAGCAGCAGCCAGAGCAGGACGTGGAGTACCCGGTGGCGAGTCAAACAACGAACGCCAGGTCGGAATAAGCTCGGTTGAATCGAGAGACGGGTCAACGATCACGCTTCGGTACACATCCACGAAACGCGTACCACGAGGATTGAAGAACTCCGGATTACGCTGGCACGGGAAGTACGTGGTGTTGTACGGGTGCTGATGCGGCGCATTCATCCATCCAGTACGCCATGGCTGACGAGCGTCGAGAGCCGGAACTTCGGAAAGCCAGTCAGATGTCTGAGGTGCGAATGGCAAGTTTTCAATGGGGTACCACGGCTTAGACGGCTCCAAAAGCAACTCGGGACGAATGAATGACACTCCGGAAGCACTAGATGAAACCGAGTCACGACTCCACGCCATGTACTGCTCACGGTACTTGTTACGAAGACGATCGGCACGACGGTCGCGCTCACTGAAGAGCTTCTTTAACATAGCTCTCAGTTCCTCCAAGCGTTCCTTGTCGTGGCCAACCTTTTTAGCTTCTTCAGCGAGACCTCGTTCAATACCAGCTAACGGAAGCCAGTGGAGACGCTCCCACAACGCGAACCCGAGGTCACCTTGCTTACCGCCGTCACCCCGAAGGTTCGCCCAGATCATTTTGAGACGGGTCTCAATCGGGGCACGCTTGGAGATGGGGACGCTTGGTTTGAAGTCGACAGTGTCAAAGAGGCAAGCTTGAAGAGGATAAAGCTGCCGAAGTTGCTGGTACGGGTGATCAGGATGCGAATAATCAAAGAACGCTTGGAGACCCTCCAACGTTGTACGCACGGTCACCTCACCAGCTGGTTCAGGAAGCGTTAAGCTCAAGAGTCGCTCGAAACACTTCTTGGCGCCTGCATCGGTAAACTCCATGTCCACATACGGAAGAACCCACGGTGGCAGGGTGGACGAAGCCGGCACCATAGGGCGAATACCAGATAACACTCGGTGAGGCAATGGCTCAACCGACGGTGCACCACCACGACGCGGCACCGAAGTGTAGGTTGCCGTAATCATGCGTCCAGGTCCAGCATCGAGAGTCCAAATAGGCGGACGAGGAGACACTGGAACAGGAAGAGAAGATGCTGGTGCCGGAGGACTTGCTGGTGGCGAAGGAGGCGGGCCGGCAACGATGATTGGGGAAGTCATCATCGGCGAAGGATTTGGCCGAGGTGGAGTTGGAGGACGAGCTGGGCCAAGATTACTCCAGTTCCTGTTTGAATCTTCAACATCTTCGTCATCGAGTATGCTTGAATGATCGGTGGGGGGCGGAACATCACCGCTACCACTGGGAACATCAGGAGAGTCATCCACCGAAGATTCATTGTCATCCACGTCATCTCCATAGTCGTCATCAGCATTCCCATCGTCATCAATCTCCATCGAAAGGCCAGGCGAAGACACGCTTGGTACATCAGTCGTGGGAACAGTCGGAGCCGACTTCGAAGACGCGGAAGCTAGTGGAGCAGCCTCAACAGGGGCAGACCCTGCTGTAGAAACCACTCCCAAGACTTCAACTGCCTTGGATGTCGCGGCAGACGCCGAAGCAGACTTGCCTTGTGGGACAGTCTGGGTTGACTCTTCATCTTCGTCACTCGAGCCAAACATGAGCCGCATTTCCTCGGCCTCGCGCAGAGCCTCTTCAGCAGCACGTATGTCGGCTGGAGAAGGTGAAATCGTTGAAGCTGGTGACTTGGCCACATCGTGTGGACCCTGAGGCGGGAGCGAAGGCGCGTCAGGAGAGACAGGAACATCGTCGTGATCCTCAGGGTTCACGTCCTTACCCGAAGGCTCTGTAGCAGTTTCTTGAACCGAAGGGACGCTGCCTGGATCAGCAGTCCCCATGTCCACGTCACTCTGGTCGCCGCTGAGGTCGACCACTGCGGGAGTCGAGGAAGACGCTGTTGTAGGAGGTGGCGACCATGAACTTGGAGAAGACGGTACAGACTTGGACCGAGTCTTTATATGACGTCGTGGCGACTTAGCAGGAGAATGAGGACGGGGTTTCTTGCGCTTCTTCTGGGCCGCCTTCTTCCACGCCTTCGGACCGAACAGCGATCTACGAGCCGACTTGGGAGTTGAAGTATTGGCAGGTGGCGCATCACCGAGACCGGCAGCTGCCATCGAAGCACTGGCCTTGTCCGTTGGGATTGGAGCCTTGTCTTCGTCAGAGTCGTCCGGATCGTCGTCTGAATCCTCGCCACCTGGTCTAAGACGCTTATGGGATTTCCCATGGGCCACTTGGTGAGCTGCTTTGGCCAAAGCTGCCGGAAAGGCTTGAGGATTGTCCGAAGAAGCAGTGGCAGACTGAATACGCCGCAGAGCGACTAACGTCTCCTAATCCAAGTCCAGCGCATCCAGGTCCAGCTCACCCGCAGTCAGACCTATCACGAAAATTGTGAACGAACGTTAGTTGCTGAACACACGGTGGAAGGAGCAACATTAAGAGCGTACCTTCGACAGCCAGACGAAGTACCTCGGGATCCATCCCTGCCAGACTCACGTGTGCACGGAGGGTACGATTCGCTTGGAGGAGGCGAGTGTTACGGTCTTGCTGGTTCTCGAGGACCTTGAGCGTGTCGTTATCGACATACTTGCCCTGGGCAAGCTTTACCAGAAGGAGGTGGAGCTTCCGGGTCTGCTCAGTATTCGCGCCAATAGAAGACTTGTACACTTCGCGTTCGCGAGCCAGCTTCTTCTGCAACGTGCTGATAAAAACGTCCCGAGCTTGGACCTCGCAGTGCAGACGATTCAAGTCTTCTGCGTGTCGTTCCATAGTGGCTTGAACAGTGGCGAGCATGGCGTCGTTCTTGGCGTTCGACTCGCGGAGAATCTTGACGTGGTGGTGTAAGGCTTCAATCTCAGCGTTTGCAGCCTTGAGGAACGTCTCCGCGTTCTCACGAGCCATGATGTGGGGTGCCACCGAACGCACGGCGGCAGCAGCCTCGGACTGAGCAAACCGCAACTGACGCTCTAAGTCGGCAACACGTTGGGGTAATGCCGACAGCGCGTCAGGAACAGGTTGTATCGCAGCGAGGACCTCATCGAAACCAATAGCTGTCTCGAGACGACGCTGAGTGTGTATATCGCCGTGGAGAGGAGGCACAACGCTGATCTGCACTTGGTGACGAGCCATTGCAGTCAAGTACGGGATTATCGAGGTCATCATGTGATCGACCGATGCCTCCGTACTTTCAGCCAGCATGGCGCGCAGCGAATCTTCGGTGAGTGGTGGTGGACCACCAGCTGGGGCAGGAGGAGCAGCAGGAGCCATCTCCGCGGATTCAGCAACGACGGGGAGTGCTGCAGGAGCTACCGCAGGAAGTGAAGAGTCTGGGGCAGCGGGCGCCGGAGGACCGGTTGATGGCGCTGCTGTCGGAGGAAGTGCAGCAGACTGAGGGGCGTTCGAACCCTCGGTCTTGCCCTCCTGAGAAACAAGTCGAGTAATGCGAGGTGATGAGCAAGGTACCGATGATTCAAGAGAAGGATGGGCTTACGTACCTCCAGCTGCTCACGCTCGCGACGTCTACGAGGATTGAGACGCTGAAACGCGTCGGACACGACTCGATTCAGACGCTTGGACATACGGTGGCGAGATGGTGAATTGAAGAATGAAGAAATGTCACAACGGGCACTAGTACCGTGGCTTCCATTGCGACAGGGGCAGTTGTGGTGTAGTGATTTCTCCGTGGTTGCGGATTATCACCCGTCGACAAAGACGTGACACCGCCCAAGTTGTTCAAGCGACGAACCCTCGGTCGGGTGATGTACGAAGACGCCAAGGTGTGGTGTTGGAAATCCCACGTGAACTCTAGCTACAGATGTAGTTAGGATGTTCCCACAACAATACGTTTACTAGGATAGTAAACGATCGTTCGGGCGGACCTGAAGACCCCAGTTCTGCCCTTGCACCGGGACAAACTGGACCTTGTAAACTACTTATATAGGCCAACCAGTAAAATAAGAACACGCTACTAGCACGAGCAAAGCTAGCAGGTGTTTTGAATCCTCGTGGTCCCAACAGCGGAAGGGTACCAGGCACGGGTAAGCCTTTTACGAGATCACCGAGTGTTCAACACTCGGCTGGAAGAAATAAAAGGGAGGCAATTCAAGCACTCCCAGTCGTGCAAATAGGCAACAATAAGCCGTCACGTAAAACCTCCCGATAATAATCGGCCAATACACAAAGTCTCTTGGCCTTGCCGGATGAACCCTCGCTACAGAGCTTCGAGTTCACCGACAGGCATAACACACTCAAACAAGCTTGACCTGACGCTTACCTTGAAGCCGGACGTCGCTCTGTGTGCTTGAGTGGAAATTCTGTTCTGTATTTAAGCTTATTCTTTCGGGTCTATTCCTAATAAGAAGTCCTAATCAAGTATACAAATATCAAGTGAACAATGATCCGTTATGGATCTTCTTGCATGCCAAGCGTCGTCTGCACTGTCGCATGAGCATCTTTAACGGTCCGCGCCCTGTCCCAGACGGTTAACGTGTCTTCCAAAGGTCGCTGAGTATTCCGCGAACTCATCCCAACCGCCACTGAGGGTTCGTACCGTAGATGGTCCGCTGAATGCGAATCCGGCCAGTCCATTATTAATAATAAGGACAGCCTGGATTCAGTGACATAGGGCCGTATCCGATATTTGTTGAAAACTCGGAGGTGACGCCGTCGAGTCCCTTGCACCTTGGCGTCTCCGTACATCACCCGACCGAGGGTTCGTCGCTTGAACAACTTGGGCGGTGTCACGTCTTTGTCGACGGGTGATAATCCGCAACCACGGAGAAATCACTACACCACACGATTACAAGATGGTGAATGCCATCACCGCAATCATGGAGTATGCAATGCCGCTAGTCGACGATCTGTTGACCGATCTCGAGTCTTACCTATGGTTCTGCTCGCTGGATGCTGCAAGCGGCTTCTGGGCGGTCATGATGACCTTGCGAGCACGTAAAATGTCGGCGTTTGTCTGCGCACTCGGACATTTCGAGTGGTTACGCAAGCCCTTCGGGTTATAGAACGCACCGATGATCTACCAACGTATGATTGACAAAGCACTCTGGGGGTTCGTTCAGCCTAAAGGAAGTTGGTTTGAATACTCGGAGAAGATGTGTTTAGCTGAAAAACAGACCAAGAAACGTCGTGGGCAAAGCACCGAGGGCTCGATTCAAACGAAGTTCGCGGCAGACTGCGAAGCACCGGTGGAGGCCGACCCTGTACTACAACTCGTCAAAAGCCCCGTCGCTGACATGTTTACGAACGGGGAACCAGACAAATCATCGCTGGTACATGTGTTTGGTCGACGATCGTTTGTGGATGATATTTGCTTCGGTGGCAAGGATTTCGACAGATGCCTGGCGACGCTGGACCGATTGCTGGCAAGATTTGCACAGTGTCGGATCAGCATTAGTTTCACCAAGAGCATCTTCTGCCAGCCCAAGGTGGACTTTCTGTCGCATAAAATTTCGCCAGAAGGTATCAGGGCTGATCCGAAGAAGCTTGCGGCCATCACCGAGCTTTCGTTTCCAACGAGCAAGCGGGGCATGCAGTCGTTTCTTGGAGCGGTTAATTTCTACAGCCGCTTCATTCAAGACTTCGCTGTCTACGGTGCGGCGCTGTACCAGCTTAAGGATGAAGACTTTGCCGTTGAAGGTGGACTTTCTGTGGCACGTCGTTCCTTCGAGAAATTGAAGGCGAGTGTTTCACATTCACCCATCCTCAGGCACTTCGATCAGTCGAAGGAAGTTCATGTCATGCTCTTTGCCAATGAATGGGCGTTGAGCACGACGCTTATGCAAGAACACGAAAGCAAGTTACACCCCGTACGATTCCTTGGCCGTGTGCTCAAGGTATCCGAGATGAACTACAATCCTGCTGAGAAGGAAGTTTTGGCGTTACTACTGCTGTTGGAGATCTGTTACGTTCAGCTGGCAGGAAAGACGCTTCACGTTTACACGATTCTCGACATTAGAGTGGGTGCATAAATCGAAGTATCGCTTCGAACGCGCGGTCCAGCTCGCAGTGCTGCTATCGCAGTGGCACTTGAAGGTACAGCACATGAAGGAGAAGGATGTCGCCTTCGCGCAACTACTGCAGTCAAGCATCACGAGCTTCGTCGACTTGGAAGACTCACTAGCGCCGGTGGCACCTCCAAACAAGGGCTCTCCGACTATTCGAATGGACCCTGCGTTGCTTTACGCACGGCTTCCCCGTAATTACTGTAGATTCGTCATGTCTTTTGACGGATCAGCGAAGACAGAGAAGTACGGCGGCTACGAGAGCTAATCATGGGTGTTGTGGAGCCTTCCTGAGTGGAAGATAGTGATTGCTGCGAACGCTTACCTCTCGGCCACCACGGTGAATGAGGCAGAGTACACAGGAATGATTAGCGGTGTCAAGGCTGCTTTTGCGCACGGTGCCGATGTTTTAGGCATCGTTGTGACTCAAGGCTCGCGATTCGACAATCACTAGGGGTGATCGCATGCAGGAAGGAAACTCTGCTAGCGCTGCTGAATACTCACAAGGAACTCGCGGCCAAGCTTCGATCAGTTAAATATCTTCACGTTGTACGAGAATACAACGCTGCCGCGGATTCGTTAGCCACTGAAGCGCTGGAATCAAAGTTCAGTCGTGTCATCTTAGCTGAAGCTCGCAAGTCGGAATTGGCGTCGCTGAATTGCATTCAGGAAATGATCTACGAACCGGAAGAAGACTCGGTAAATGTTTCGTCACGTGGAGCAGAGCGTCAAGTACATGTACTGTCAGGCAGCGAGTCTTCAAAGTGGAAAACGTTCGATAATTTCGTGGTTGATTACAACTCACCAGAGTGCGATTATGATAATATGGCAGTGATGACCAGGCGACAGACGAAAGCCAAGAAACGTGTCAGGTTTGAGGATGAACACTCGGAGGGGGTCTCAAAAGCTCAAAACCAGCATGAGGAACGACGAGAGTCGTCCAACGAAGATTCAATCGGCGAAGATTTGCCAGATCTTCCTCACAAGACTGTACCAGCGGCATTTCCCGATGCGAAAGATATTAACCCGGTAGCAATACAGCGTGAGCGACGCAGACGGATAATGGTGGCACAGCGCGAGAAGCAGAAGTGGTCTAACATCAAGATGGTGCTTCAAGACCAAGCAGAAGAGCTGAGTTATAAGGAAGCTCGAGATGCCTGGAAGTATGCTGACCGATTCGTGTTATCAGAAGACGGCGTGCTTCACTATCTTGGACTGAATCGTCGGTACGACCACAATTGGCAAGAAGAGACCAAGCTGCGGCTTGTAGTACCGACAACGATGATTCAAGAGGTCCTACAGAACTGTCACGACTCGCTGGAAGGTGGACGTCAAGGTGTGGTGAGACGTTCCATCGCGTTAAGTCCGGTTATTATTGGATCGGCTTGTACGCTGGCGTGGAGAAGCATGTGAAGTCATGTCCGGATTGCAGCTCGGGTAAAAGCCGTCCGCAGCTTCGTGGATACTCGCCTGGCAACGTACTAGCCGAACGACCTTTTCAGATCGTCTCGATGGATTTTGTGATTCCACTACCGAAATCTCGCAGGGGCAACGTTGCTCCTATTTCAGTGCTCGCTCACGGAATTCGTTATTGCCAAGGCTATGTCAGATACAACTGCACTGAGTGTTGCCCAAGTGTTCGAAGAATGTGTGTACCGACGATTCGAGCCCCATCATTAATAAGGCATGACCGCGACCCACGCTTCATGAGCGAGGTTTTCCAAGCATTTGCAGAGATGATGCATTTAAGATCAAGAGCGACTTTAAGCTATCGACCACAGGCTAATGGACAGCAGGAACGCTCGGTGAAGTCGGTGATGGGTTCCGCACGGGTGTACGCGGAAGATCCTTTATAGCAAGATTGGGACGAGATCGCAGAGAAGCTAGTATTTGCTATTAATACTTCTCAAGCCACTACGAGGAAGGAAACGCCGTTCTACCTCGTTCACGGTTGGGATGCTCAGTCGGCGTTGAGGGCAATGTCGTCATCACTCAAACGAGGACTCGGCAAGCAGTCGGACGCACTGGCGTGGCGGCGTGAGATCAATCGACAACATGAAATCGGTCTCACTATGGCCAAATATTATCAGGCTGTAGAAAAGGAGCGAAGGGCTAAAAAGCATAATGATGCCCTGAGTCGACTGGAAAAAGCCGTTGTACCTCCACCAAGTGGAAATGAACACTCGGTGGACCCTCCAGAAGCTTCGGAAGAGATAGCAGATCCTGCAAGATCCCCACCGAGATTTCTTTTTGAGATTGGGAGCCGGGCGTGGTTGTACATGGAACGCGTCAAACCGGGCTTGACGAAGAAATTAGCTCATCGGTGGCACGGACCTTTTCGGATTAAGCGCGAGGTGGAAGGGTTTGCGTACGAGCTGGAACTGCCAGACCGAAGTGTGTATCGCTTCTACGCAGTGGTGCATGTGTCGAGACTCAAGGCTGTCAACGAATTCAACGGTCCACCAAACACTCGGTTGGTACTAGACGCGACTAATGAAGCAAGACTCGATTTCGATGAGGAGCTGTTGCCTGAAGACAGCTGGGAACCAGATCAAGTTGCCGGTGAATATGAAGTCGAGGCCATCCTCGACGACAGAACACCACTGTCGACGAGCACGGAGCGTGCTGTACGCGAGTTCAAAGTCAAGTGGGTGGGCTACGAAGACCCAACTTGGGAGTCAGCATCCAACTTGTCATGTGGAGGTCTGCTGTACGATTACTTGCGAGACAAGAAAAGCGAGAATCGACTGCAGATGGCGCAAGTTGCAAACAAAGACTAGCGTGACTGGATCACGTGTGAACTGTCCACAGGGCGATGCGGCCTGTGGTAATAGATGAAAAGCGTTACTGCAACAGCAAATTGTACATGCATTTGAAGAAAACAATAACATGATTACGCTGTGGAAGTGGATTAAGAATAAGAAAACATGAATGCCGACCGAGGAGCAATCACTGAAAACGAAACCTCGCTGGACCCCTCAACAGTTAGCTGAGATGTTGGAAGACATCGTGGAGCAGCAGCGAGGATTCAAAGTGACTCCGATTGCCTGGACTGGTGGCCAAATGTGCCAACGAAATTGAGCCCCCACTCTCCTTCTCATCTTCATCAGGAAGCTGAACCTCGGCCGCTGGAGCCACATCCGGAGCCTGCAAATCCTCGGCACCAGCTTCAACAGGAACAACAGCCAGTGCGGGACGTGGAGTAGCCGGTGGCGAGTCGAACCGGTCGCGCCAGGTCGGAATAAATTCAGTAGAATCCAGAGCCCGATCAACGACCACGCTTCGGTACACATCCTCGAAACGCGTCATTTGAAGACTCGGTCATAGTCCGTGCCATCGTCTCCTCGTTCATGGTCGCCACCTCGCACGCCAGCGTCATCCTCGACGCCCGCTGTTGTTGACCTCAGCGGTGACCAGAGTGACGTGGACATGGTGGATGTTGATTCAAGTGGGGTCCCGTCGGCTCAAGATACTGCCACCGAGGCTTCGAGTAAGGACGTGTGCTCAGGGGCTCACAACGATGTGTCCGGTCTTCCTGACGCGCCTTCGCCTCTATCTCAAGGCCCTCCTGACGTGACCACGCCGCCAGCGCTGACGATCTCTCCTTCTCCAGCTGACATACGCGCCGCTGAAGAGACTTTACGTGAGGCCGAGCAATTTCGACTCAAGTTCGGCTCAAGTGACGAAGGTGAAGAATCAGACAACACCGTCCCACCAGGCAAGGCTGCTTCGTCGTCTGCGGTGACTTCCAAGACGGTTGAAGTCTCGGGAGTGGCTTCTGCAGCAGGGATAGCCCCTGTTAAAGCTACTCCACAAGCCTCCGTGCCTTCAAAGCCGGCTCCGACTGTTCCATCAGCTGCCGTGCTGTGGTGTAGCGGGATCAGCAAAATCTGCGAGATTGACAGATCCAACTTACCAACTGCGCCCAGACACCGACTAACGGAGGGGGTCCCCCGATGATCCGTGTTCTGCTGAACTTTCCTCACCTTGTGTACCCGTCGGTAGGGCGGGATCTTGCTCTCTCGGTAACTTCCGAAGAGTTCAAGTGGTGAAGCTTGAGTGTCTTGGCGAGACGTGGGGATGGGGTGGAGCAGCAGTGGAAAATCTTCACTCTGCGTCCGTGGATGGTTCCGTATCCTAAGCGAATATTCGAGCTTATGGATCCGGGGCCTAGATCGTGGATATGGCCGTAGGGTTGCCTTGCGGGTGTGTTCCCTTGCCTTAGTAGTTCCTTTGCGTCGTACTTGCCGCCTCCTGTGACGGGATCTTGAGAGTTGAGAACCTCTAGGGTGTAACCGACCAAGTAGTAAATTCGGTTAGCCCGTCGGATCAGCACAAGTAAAGGAAAAGCTCACTAGGTTGTAGGATCTGGCCAATGTATTATCCAGTTATCACTACCAACACTAGATTCGCAATCCCCAACTTTCTCCTAGCTCGTACGGCCAATGTAGTTCCGGTTCTTGAGGGCAAGAAGGCACTTGCGTGATACTGTGCAAATTGGGTTCTGTATTGATGTTTAAGCCTATACCTGCCTGGATTTCTACCTTCTATGTCTTTCATCTGCTAAATCCCTTACCAGGCTCGGCTGCATGTCCCTTCTTCCCTTGACCCATTGTGGTGAAGTGCTTTCTCAGAAATAAGAGAATGGGCCTGACGCGGGGTCACTATCCCGAATCAGTGACAATTTCAAGTGATTAGAGAGGATTTGGGTTGGTGGCACGGATGCAAGTTGCCTGTGGTGGATTAGCCATGACGAGCGGCACCCCGTATGGAATGACGATGGATCTGGTATGAGCGATGTACGGGAAGACAAGATCCACCAAGACTTATCTCGGATCCACCCTTACCTGGATTCACTTAGGTGAATATGGGATATACTATGTACCAGTGGATCGGGTGTGGATCCTATGAAGAAAGGATGGTCGGTGCCCTCGGTAGATGGATCTAGTAGCCACGGCTAACAAGAAGTCAAGATCCACCGCGAGGTACCCCGGATCCCATACTTCCGAGTTCGGATCCATGGAGGAAGGATCCCGCCTTGAGGGACCTGGATCCAGGGTATAGGGATGATGGATGCAGTGGATCTCGAACTTTCGTGGGACCAAGGAGATCACAGAAGGTTGCAAGATGATGTTGGATGATTGGAGAGCTCGGATCCACGGCGCGTGTACAATTACAGTGAGGTGGATCCAAGCGACCTGGATCCGGATGAGTGTACCCATAATAGGGTGACCATGATGATTACGTCATGGATCCGGTGGATCTGAAGATAACACAGCTGGAATGATGGGTCAAGGGAAGAAGGGACATGCAGCCGAGCCTGGTAAGGGATTTAGCAGATGAAAGACATAGAAGGTAGAAATCCAGGCAGGTATAGGCTTAAATATCAATACAGAACCCAATTTGCACAGTATCACGCAAGTGCCTTCTTGCCCTCAAGAACCGGAACTACATTGGCCGTACGAGCTAGGAGAAGGTTGGGGATTGCGAATCTAGTGTTGGTAGTGATAACTGGATAATACATTGGCCAGATCCTACAACCTAGTGAGCTTTTCCTTTACTTGTGCTGATCCGACGGGTTAACCGAATTTACTACTTGGTCGGTTACACCCTAGAGGTTCTCAACTCTCAAGATCCCGTCACAGGAGGCGGCAAGTACGACGCAAAGGAACTACTAAGGCAAAGGAGCACACCCGCAAGGCAACCCTACGGCCAGATCCACGGTCTAGGCCCCGGATCCATAAGCTCGAATATTCGCTTAGGATACGGAACCATCCACGGACGCAGAATGAAGATCTTACCACTACTGCTCCACCCCATCCCCACGTCTCGCCAAGACACTCAAGCTTCACCACTTGAACCCTTCGGAAGTTACCGAGAGAGCAAGATCCCGCCCTACCGACGGGTACACAAGGTGAGGAAAGTTCAGCAGAACACGGATCATCGGGGGACCCCCTCCGTTAGTCGGTGTCTGGGTGCAGTTGGTAAGC
>NW_003303637.1:227931-232370 GCF_000142945.1 Phytophthora infestans T30-4
CTCGGGCACCCTGCAGCGACACTTCGAAGCTGCGATGAGGTGGTTCCTGGCCGAACAGGGTATGAGAGCGTCCGGGCCACAAGTGCAAGTGCTCCACGAACATGGAGCACGAGACGTGGAGATGGAGTCCGTGGAGGGAGACAACTTCCATGATGAGTTCAACCCAGATGATCTGGATGGCCCATCCACTTCGTCAGCAGTGGTAGCTACAGCCACAGCCGGGGCAGGTGGATCGTCCATGATCCAGAGGGTACGGATCTCAGCCATATCGAATCTGAAGGAGTTCACGGGCAAGGATCAAGATCAGGACCGAGCGAGAACATGGATCAGCAAAGTCAAGTCAGCCCTCATGAGAGATCAAGCGTCGGATGCTGAGAAGTGTTTGACCTTTGCGGATCTGCTAGCGGGGCCAGCCAGGAATTGGTATCGGCAGCTGGGTAGATCCACCAGGAACAAGTGGCCAGATTTGCTGCGCAGTTTCCAGACCCAGTACTGTGGATTGGGAGTGTCGGTGGCACGACAATACTACCATGCTCGCCGCAGATCGGATGAATCCCCGCTAGAATACCTGCATCGACTAAATGTGGCCGATCTACGGGCCAAGTTGAAGATCAAGGATGGGGGATCCAAGGTACTGCGGGAACACGTGGATCATTTCATCGAGACGGCGGGAGACGTGGATCTGGCCGACAGGCTGACCCTGTTACGACTTCCCGACGCAGACGAGCTTGAGGAAGTGCTGCGGGCGGTGGATCGCGCGAAACACCGCCAGAAGAAGGCGGCGGTCGGATCCGGCAAGTATCGCCAAAAGGCTCCGACGCCTACGGCCCCAGCTCGACGTGTCCACCAAGTCACGGCGCCCGACTCAGGAACTGAATCAGGATCCGACGGTTCGGACTCCGACCCTGAAGATTACCGTCGGGTCTGTCTCACTCCGTCCAACGATCGAACGGCGAAGACAGGAGACAACTCTCGACCGGGGGATACCGTATCCGGGGACCGTGGGATGTACAGATCCCGAGATCTCATGGACGGGGCAGCACAAGTCAGGTGTTCACAGTGCGGATCCCGGAAGCACACTGAATCGGGATGCTGGAAACACCTGGTCTGTGAGAAGTGTGGCAAAAAAGGCCATCCCGGGGATCATTGCTTCTACGTGTGTCGCGGGTGTGGCGAGATTCACGACGTCGGCAAGTGCCCGATGGAAGAATTCTACAACCAGATCCGCCAATGGTTTGATCCAGCCAAGCACCGAGGGATCTTGCCAGAAGTGGCCGAGAAGATGTTAAACTAGGACGCTCGCCGGGTTTGAATCCGGTACGAGCCGAGCGTTCTAGGTACTGCATTTATGCATTTGTGAACAAGACATCGCTAGATTCAGGTAGCAGGACCCTAGATCCAGTCGATAATACACGTGATCTACATGAAGTGTCAGTTGCCAGGGTCTCTAGTTTGCGCCAAGTGGACGAGTTTGCCAGATCCGAAGTCTCTTCAACCCTGGATCTACAAAGGGGAGAGACACGTGGTTATTGGGAGAAGCGCCAACATGGTCGATGGTTTAAACCTACCAAGGGTGAGGTCACTGCAGATCCACCTAAGGTCTGTCAGGTCACTGGATCCCGTGGATCTGAGGATGTTGGATCCATGGATCTGCTAACCGGGGAGTCCCGTGGATACTGGAAGTACCATGCCCCAGGAAAGTGGTTCAGACAAGCCAAGGTAGGGGGCAAGATCAACAATAAAAAAGCAATCCTACTCCTAGATAGTGGTGCCGAGGTGTCTATACTAGATACCGCCTTTGCTCGTAAGGTTGGGTGCCAAGTGGATGGGAGTCGGATCCAAGACTGTGTTGGGATTGGTGAAGGCGTGTACCGTACGAATGGGAGAACGCGGATCAAGATCACGCTGGCAGGTTGTTTGGTGTATTGATTTGACATCTGGGTTGGAGATCTCGCTGGTCAAGACGACATCCTCGGGATGGAATTCATGGTACCGGCCGGAGTGAGGTTGGATCTAGCGGATGGGACACTTTGTTTCCCTGACGAGATGCGGATCCAGCTCAGCGGACGGCGACCGTTGTATGGAGCAAAAATGAGGATCATAAGGGAGGATAAGACAACCTGGATCGAGCCCGGGGAAACCTGGGAGCTGCCAGACCGGTTAAAGTGGGTGGAACATGAGAAACGGTGGGTCACTCGGGGCGAGAAATGGGTACCTACCGTAATCCAGGGGCCAGGTCGATCACAATACCTCCAGGTCACGAACGTCAGCGATAAGAGACTATTACTGGACCATTATGAGGAGATCGGGCGATGGTTAGCGAAGGACGGTATCCCTAGGCGACCTGGATATGTGTCAGTGGGATCCCGCCGCTACAAAGAATGGCAGAATCTGGTGTATGAGGCGACTACCGAGATCGAATCGCTCGGAGAAGTGGAGCTATCGGCGGAGCCAACTGGCCCCTTGGTGGATCGGCCTTCATATCCAACTCCGCGAAAGATCCTGCAGAGGGATCGACGGGTTGAGATCCAAGCAATGGAGGTTAAATCCAGGACGGGGAACGATCCCCAGAGTCGGTCCTTAGATAACGCAGGGTCGGTGGATGAAGGATTGCAGAGGGCTAAAGCCGAACAGCCGGATCCCGCTGATCCACGAGTGGATCCAAGCTTTCCATTGGATAAAGTGCCTGGATCCCTATCGAGAGTGGCAACACTAGTCAAACCAGAACCGTCGGGCTTAAACTCGTTAGAGGACCGACTAGATCCAACTGTTGGTTTTCCTGATACCAGGGTACCTGATTCGCCGAAGACAGAAGGACTGCCAGGCGAAAGAAGTCCGCGGTGTTTGGATCCAATGGTGGATCCTACGAAGACGGAAGATGAACAAGTCTGCTACCGTGAAGGCGGGGATCTACACGCCGAAGATCTTGGAGAAGGCATGGCGGTGATCCCGGAGGTACCACTGACCACAGAGGAGGTCACGATTGATGATATCCAAGTGGATCCAGGGGCGAATGAACCTGCTGAAGTGGATCGTCTGCGCCAGAAAATCTAGGAACGCCGACATCTGCTGATTGGTAAAGGTAATGCGTTACCGCGCGCTGCCCGCGGAGTCAAATGTGACATCGATGTCGGCGACGCGAAACCGATCGCTCAGAGGTGGCGCCTCAGTTCCGAGAAAAACTATCGGATCTGATTAAGGGCCTGCTGCAAGCCAAGATCATCGGTTTCTTAACGTCCCCGTGGGCATCCCCAGTGGTAATCATCATCAAGAAGAACGGGGTGGATATACGTCTGTGCATTGATTACCGGCTGGTTAACGGTCTGACTCGATTGATGGTGTATCCGATGCCTCTAATCAATGAGCTGTTGGAAGATTTGGATAAAGTACTCTGGTACTGCTCTCTTGACATGGCCAGCGGTTTTTGGGTAGTTACTATGACGGATCGAGCTCGCGCGATATCCGCATTCATCACACCGTTTGGACTGTTCGAGTGGAACCGGATGCCGTTTGGATTGAAGAACGCACCCCAGATCTACCAACGCCTAATCGATAACGCTCTCTATGGATTCACCCGAATACCGGAACCCAAAAGGGGTGGATCCGGGGAAGATCATACGGAAGTAGATCCATTTGAGGCAGGAGAGCCAGGGGATCCTGGAACCCCGTCCGTGTTAGGACGCAGATCTTACATCGACGCCGGCGAAATCGTGGGATCAGTTGTGCGAAAGAGTGACATCCCTACTGGAGGCGTGTACTAAGTGGAATCTCTCTATCAGTGTGGTAAAGAGCTATTGGGGGATGCGCAAGGTGGATTACTTAGGCCATCGAGTTTCCAAGGAGGGATTGGAGGCGAATCCTAAGGACCTGTCTTCGCTAGCCGATTTGTCCTTCCCGCAGTCGTTACGGGCGATGCAATCCTTCTTTGGCAGTTTGAACTACTACAGTCGGTTCATCGAGGATTACGCCCTGTTTGCCGCGGTATTGTATGAATTGAGAGAGGTAGATTTTGCTGCGATGACCACTCCAGCTGTCCGGATAAAAATCCAACAAGCTCTGGCCCGGGAGATGTCGGATCCACGAAGGAATCCAAGTGGTACGACGCCAGAAGAGGACCTAAAACAGGAGCTGGATCCACCCCGGGACCAACGGAGAGAGGATCCAGTCTGGATAGAGACGACGGATCAGAACATGGAAAAGGCAGAATCTCGGTGGATCCGAGCTCAACACGCATTCGTGGAACTGAGGAACAGGATCGCGATCACGCCTATCCTCCGTCATTTCGATCCGGAACGTCAACCTACGGTAATAGTTTATGCCAGCGACTGGGCAGTCTCAGCAGCTCTGGTACAAGAACATGAGGGGATCTGTCATCCAGTCACCTTCGTCAGCACGGACACTGAAGCCGAATGAACTGAACTACGGAGCGGTGGAGAAAG
>NW_003303638.1:0-24678 GCF_000142945.1 Phytophthora infestans T30-4
CTCGACGGCGCCGCCTCCGAGTTTTCAACAAGTATCGGATACGGCCCTATGCCACTGAATCCAGGCTGTCCTTATTATTAATAATGGACTGGCCGTCTTTTTACACAGCGGACCATCTACGGTACGAACCCTCAGTGGCGGTTGGGATGAGTTCGCGGAATACTCAGCGACCTTTGAAAGACACGTTCACCGTCTGGGACAGGGCGCGGACCGTTAAAGATGCTCATGCGACGGTGCAGACGACGCTTGGCATGCAAGAAGATCCATAACGGATCATTGTTCACTTGATATTTGTATACTTGATTAGGACTTCTTATTAGGAATAGACCCGAAAGGGTAAGCTTAAATACAGAACAGAATTTCCACTCAAGCACACAGAGCGACGTCCGGCTTCAAGGTAAGCGTCAGGTCAAGCTTGTTTGAGTGTGTTATGCCTGTCGGTGAACTCGAAGCTCTGTAGCGAGGGTTCATCCGGCAAGGCCAAGAGACTTTGTGTATTGGCCGATTACTATCGGGAGGTTTTACGTGACGGTTTATTGTTGCCTATTTGCACGACTGGGAGTGCTTGAATTGCCTCCCTTTTATTTCTTCTGGCCGAGTGTTGAACACTCGGTGATCTCGTAAAAGGCTTACCCGTGCCTGGTACCCTTCCGCTGTTGGGACCACGAGGATTTAAAACACCTGCTAGCTTTGCTCGTGCTAGTAGCGTGTTCTTATTTTACTGGTTGGCCTATATAAGTAGCTTACAAGGTCCAGTTTGTCCCGGTGCTAGGGCAGAACTGGGGTCTTTAGGTCCGCCCGAACGATCGTTTACTATCCTAGTAGACGTATTGCTGTGGGAACATCCTAACTACATCTGTAGCTAGAGTTCACGTGGGATTTCCCACCACAACTGGTGCCGCGACCCGGGAACAGATTGTGACCATTGTGAACTGTTTGTATGGCCTTCCAGTTTACGAGCTACCAAGAGAAGAAGAACAAGAAAAAGACAAGAAATATGGCGAAAGGACAACCAACGGTACCAGTTACGCCTGCCAAGTCTGGCGGGGCTCGCAACGAGAGTTCAAGCCCGGCTGCGCGCTTTGCAGCCGCCACCGAGCTTTCAGTGAGCTTCGACGACGAAGCGGACAGCGGCCCTGACGCCCACGATTATGAAGATTACGAAGACAAGACGCCGGCTCCAGAGCCAGGCGCAGCGACGCCGGAGACGGCCACGCTATCATCGGGGCTGAGCGGGGCGACCAGGTCTCTTTCGAGGAACCTCGCCGACGAGCTCGATGATGCTGCGGGACCGGAACCAGCCTACGATGATTATGACGATGGGACCGAGGGTTCTAAACCTTCGGTGGCAAGTGCAAAGCATTCAGCACTGCTGAAGGCACCTCGCCCACCTATCAACGGTGATACACCAGCCGCCAAGCGCGTTTTCGACCGCGTACAAGCGCTGATGCAGAATGATGAGTGGATGCAGCTGTTCAAGCCCATCCCCAAGAAAAAAGCCGACTGGCCTGCGCTTGCGCAGGAACTTCAATACCCAGTCAACTCGGTTTCGACTAGTCAAGTTGCCGAGGATTCAGTTTCGCTACTGTTGTCGCTGGGGTTCGAGAACGAGACGTACCCATCGACGATGTCGCTCCAGGATTGGAGTCCACATGAAGCCGGAGCTGCTCTCCAGAAATGGAAGAAGAAGCTTCGGAAGGCGTTTGGCGCTGTTGGCATCAATGCCGGAAAGCAGCCTGTGAGTCGACCGATGATTCAAGATGAAGATCCGTCTAAGATCCCACTGCCGCCGACGCCCCAACGACTCGTTCCTACTCCTCCGACCAAGCGTGGAGCTGAGCGTGGTGCCCTTGGCACTACCGAAGCCTCACCGTACTTTCAAGACTCGCACATGGTTACGCCACGTTCGAAGAGCCGTATGCAACGCATTTACGCAAGTAACGAGAGTTCGTTCGGTCGCCGAGGCGGTGCGCGAGCCCCCAAAGGTGGTGCCGGACGTCGTCAAGTCGACAGCGATGGTTCGTCCAGTGACGATGACATTTTGGTGCGTACATTCGACGAGGAAGATCCTCAACTCGAGTTGATGCGTCAGATGAATGAGCTAGCGACGCTGAACGACGTGGACCCAACACCGAGGATTGAAATGGCTTCGCACCGACCGCTGGATCGCATCACGCCGTTCTCAGGCTCTCGCAACAAGAGCGAGAACTGTATGCAGTGGCTCCGTGGGTTCGTCTATGAAATGACTGGAACCCACACAGATGCCGATAAATGGTGCATTCCATTTGAGCTAAGTCTCCGGGACGGAGCCATTCATTGGTTCCGTCAACTTCCGAAGAAGACGAAGCGCAAGTGGAAGCTGCTGAGCGACGCGTTCATCCGCTACTACTGCTCGCAGTTCACGCAGACGGCACTGTCGCGTTACTACTCCGCCAAGCGGGAACGTAATGAACATCTGTGCGACTACATAAACAGGCTGAATGGCTATGCTCGGACCGCTCGTCTACACTTCGAGAAGAGTGGTTGCGACGCGAAAGAACACGTACAGCAGTTCCTGGCAGCATGCGATGATGACAAGCTGGCGAAGAGTCTCTACCACGCTCGAGTCGCCGACATTCACGAGCTCGAAGAGATCATCGAAGATGTTCTCAAGGGCAAGGAGAGGATGGCCAAGCGTGACAGTGAGTACCGATACTCCAAGAGTCGTGATACGCGACGCGACGATGGATTCGCCCGCAACAACCGGCGTGATGACCGTCGCCGCGATGACAACCGAAACAAACCAAGAGTGACGCTCATTGAAGCCACAGTGGATGACCTACTAGCTGAATTAGAAGGTCGTGAAGCTGCTCAGGGAGGCACCGAGTATTCAAACGAAGATCCGAACGCTTACGACGATGTCCAAGACGAGTACAACGACTTTCAGCCCGATAATACGGATGGTGATTTCTCATTGGACGAAAACGACCGATACCTCGCCGCGGCTAACGAAAATGAGCGCCGTGCAGCTGCTGAAGGCACCTACGCACGTTCAGACAACCGTCAACTGCGTGGAAACGTGCCTGATCGCGAGAATGGCTTCAATCAAGATCGCCGAAGTAGTGACCGTGGGTTCAATCAGGACCAACGCGGTCGACGTGACTTCAACCGCGACAACCGACGCCCACAGTACGGACCATGCGCGGTGTGCGGTGGCATGAGTCACTCCGCCCACTACTGCAACAAGCGATGCAAGTTCTGCAAGCAGCTCCACGATGCTGGACAATGCGAACTTTTCCGCAACTTCCAAGACCTTGCCAAATTTGTGCGCACCAAAGGCACGAAGGAGGAACTCCCGCCAGAGCTCAAGGCCGTCGTTCAAGAACGTCATTTAAACTAGGCAGCCCGCCAACTACAACTGGGTTGGTCCCTATCGGGCTGCCACAGTTAACCGAGCCTTCAATGGAAGCAGAGTGTATCTTTGCTTTCATGGGGCAGAGTGAATGGCCTGATAATTACGTAACAAGTGTGAACGCGACGGAAAATGAAAAGGAGAGGAGTAGAATCCTCGGTGGAGGTGTTGGAGAGAGAGTGGAGTGTGCTGATGCTGATGAGGGCACCAGCGAGGGTTCGCTCGGCGTGGTTTCGAGTGCAGCGCGAGACGAGCCCAAGGGTCACTCCAAGATTATGAAGTTGAAAGACAGGGGTGGTGGTCGGCCAAGAAATTCGACCGACGGATCAGAATGAGAGCTCTGGTGCAAGGCGCTGTGAACGACCAGCGAACGAGGATCCTCCTCGACACAGGAGCGAACGTTAGTGTGATCACTGACGCCTTTGCCAAGAAGTTGCGACTCCGAGATGTACCTGATCACGGACGCCGCATTGACATTCAAGGAATCAACGAAGGCAAGGTGTCTACGACGCGACGAGCGTGCGTCAAGATTACGCTTGGATGGGAGATGGTGTACGAGTTCGAGATGTGGGTAATGGCGCATAGTGCAGGCGTCGACGTAGTACTCGGGACCGACTTTATGATCCCAGCTGGGATCCGGTTGGACCTGTTTCACGGCGCGGCGCAATTACCGCACGAAGTCCAATCCCGCTGATTGTCAAGACCAAGAATATGATCGACAGCGAAGAATACGGCTCCCATGTTAACGCCGGGCCACCCGAGCGTTTGGACATTCAAGCGCACGAGTGGCGAGAATACCGACTAGCGAAGCGCCACGTCGGTCTGGAAGAACACGTACTGTGGGTTCGTCGAACGAACAAGCTAATCCCGTCAGTGACGAGGTTTCGACGTGGACGGCCTCAGAGCATTCGACTGACCAACGTGTCTGATCGAGCTGTGTACCTACCAGCGCACGACTCGATGGCAATGTGGATTCCAGATGGGGATTTGCCACGAGGTGACGGCTATGTGCGTCTGGAGTCCAAGAAGTACCAAGACTGGCAAGTATTGGCCTACGAAGGTTGTAGAGACCGCGAGCTCTTTCAGCGTGAATGTGAAATCTACGAACAATGGCTTGCAACTCAGCCCTCGGCAGTTGATCGACCGAACTATCCAGAACCCAGTGGGGTGCTAGCACGGCCTCTAGAAGACTCGCTATTGGATTCCAGTGATCGTCTGACGTGTGCAGAGCGCTGGGCACTGATCCTGGAAGAACGTGAACGAGTGGAAGCCTGTCTGGCGTCTGGGGTGACAGCCAGGGATTCGACCGACGGTCAGCCTTCCGCAGAACCTTTGGACACGTACACGACAACCCATGGCGGAGGCAATAACGCGAACGAAGCCTCGGTAGTGCGTACACACGAACTACTGAGGCCGGTAAACGTGGTACATACGCCAACGAGTGTTAGTGTCCAGTCAGGGGTGACCACGGAAGCGAGAAGCAACGGCACTGGATTGAATGGAGTCACCCGTTTTGACGAAGCTGTCCCGGCCTTGTGTGTCACCAAATCTGCGAACGGGCCATCGGTGGTTGATCCAGAGGATACAGGCATCGCGCAGAAGGTGTTGAGTACGGCACCGAGTATTCATCGCAAGATTGGTGCGAATTTCGAAATGTCAAGACAGCGGCAGAACGAGGAGCTGAGCAAAAGTCAACAACCCAATGTGTCGGTGGCCCGCGCATTCAATATTGCGAACGACGACTCGGCAGATGGCCCAAAGATGGGAAACCAGGATGGGAAGGAGATGGACCAAGTACCGACTGTTGAAATCAAAGCGGATGCCGATGTTGAGTCAAGGGAAGAATCCGTAGCGACGTTGGACGGAACGTACATCTCGGTTGCTCGAGTGTTATCGACCGAAGGAAATGAAGCAACGGAGGGTACGAGAAATGACTTCTACGAACACCCGGTTAACAACATTGGCTTGGAGAACTACGCGAAGGAGCTGGCATTCCTGCCGGATCTGACCGAAGAGGTCAACACGACAATAGACTACACTACGTCTAATGTTGCTGATCCTCAGCTGTCGACTGATCGCCGAGAACGTCTGGTCGCGACGCTAAAGAACCACGAGCACATCCCGATTGCTAGTGGTAACGCACTGCCGCCGCCAGCCTACGGCGCGGTATGCGATATCGACACACAGGGGCACGCCCCAATTAAACAGCGTGCCCGGCGCGTGCCGCTACAATTTCTCGGCAAACTGTACGAGCTGCTGCGCGCTCTGTTGCGTGCGGGACTGATCGTCTTTTCAGACAGTCCATGGGCATCACCGATCGTGATTGTGATGAAAAAGAACGGGCTGGACATCCGGCTCTGCATTGATTACGAGATGGTGAATGCTATCACTGCGATCATGGAGTATGCAATGCCGCTAGTCGACGACCTGTTAACAGATCTCAAGCGCTACCTATGGTTCTGCTCGCTGGATGCAGCAAGCGGTTTCTGGGCGGTCATGGTGACCTTGCGAGCGCGTAAAGTATCGGCGTTCGTCTGCGCACTCGGACATTTCGAGTGGTTACGCATGCCCTTCGGGCTAAAGAACGCGCCGATGATCTATCAGCGTATGATTGACGACGCACTCTGGGGGTTCGTTCAATCTAAAGGAGGTTGGTTTGAATACTCGGAGAAGATGCGTTTAGCTGAAGAACAGGCCAAGAAACGTCGTGGGCCAAGCGCCGAGGGTTCGTTTCAAACGAAGTTCGCGGCAGACCGCGAAGCACCGGTAGAGACCGACCCTGTACTACAACTCGTCAACAGCCCCGTCGCTGACATGTTTACGAACGAGGAGCCAGACGAATCATCGCTGGTACCTGTATTTGGTCGACGGTCGCTTGTGGATGACATTTGCTTCGGTGGCGAGGATTTCGACAGCTGCCTGGCGACGCTGGACCGATTGCTAGCAACATTTGCACAGTGTCGGATCAGCATTAGCTTCACCAAGAGCATCTTTTGCCAACCCAAGGTGGACTTTCTGTCGCATAAAATTTAGCCAGAAGGTATCAGAGCTGACCCCAAGAAGCTTGCGGCCATCACCGAGCTTTCGTTTCCAACGAGCAAGAAGGGCATGCAGTCGTTTCTTGGAGCGGTTAATTACTACAGCCGCTTCATTCAAAACTTCGCGGTCTACGGTGCGGCGCTGTACCAGCTCAAGGATGAAGACTTTGTCGTTGAAGGTAGCCTTTCTGTGGCACGTCGTTCCTTCGAAAAACTGAAGACGAGTGTTTCACATTCACCCATCCTAAGGCACTTCGACCGGTCGAAGAAAGTTCATGTCATGCTCTTTGCGAATGAATGGGCGTTGAGCACTACGCTAATGCAAGAACACGAAGGCAAGTTACACCCCGTACGATTCCTCGGTCGTGTGCTCTAAGAATCCGAAATGAACTACCATCCTGCCGAGAAGGAAGTTTTGGCGTTACTTTTGCTGTTGAAAATCTTTTACGTCCAGCTGACAGGAAAGACGCTACATGTTTATACACGATTCTCGACGTTAGAGTGGGTGCACAAGTCGCAGTCTCTCTTCGGACGCGCGGTCCACTTCGCCGTGCTGCTTTTGCAGTGGCATTTGAAGGTGCAGCGCGTGAAGGAGAAATATGTGGTCTTCGCACAGCTCCTGCAGTCAAGCATCACGAGCTTCGTTGACCTGGAAGACTCGCTCGCGCCGGTGGCACCTCCAAACAAGGGTTCCCCGACTATTCGAATGGACCCCGCGTTGCTGTACGCCAGGCTTTCCCGTAATTACAGCGGATTCGTCATGTCTTTTGACGGATCAGCGAAGACAGAGAAGTACGGTGGCTACGGGAGTTGTTCATGGGTGCTGTGGAGCCTTCCTGAGTGGAAGGTAGTGATTGCTGCAAACGCTTACCTCTCGGCTATCACGGTGAATGAGGCAGAGTATACAGGTATGATAAACGGTGTCAAGGCTGCTATTGCGCACGGTGCCGAGGATTTAGTCATCGTTGGGGACTCAAGGCTCGCGATTCAACAATCACTAGGGGGTGATCGCATGCAGGAAGGAAACTTTGCTAGCGCTGCTGAATACTCACAAGGAACTCACGGCCAAGCTTCGATCAGTTAAATATCTTCACGTTGTACGAGAATACAACGCGGCCGCGGATTCGTTAGCCACTGAAGCGGCTGGAATCAAAGGTCAGTCGGGTAATCTTTGGCTGAAACTCGCAAGTCGGGAGTTGACATCGCTGAAGCCGCATTCAGGAAATGATCTACGAGCCGGATGAAGACTCGGTAGATGTTTTCGTCACATGGAGCAGAGCGGCCACGTACATGTACTGGTCAGGCAGCGAGTCTTTCAACGTGGAAAACTTTTCGAAAATTTCGGGGGTTGATTACAAGCTCACAAAGTGCGATTATGGTATATAGCAGTGATGACTCGGCGACAGACGAAGCCAAGAAATGCGTCAGGTTTGCAGATGAACACTCGGAAGGATGTCTCAAAAGCACAAGAAACGAATGAAGAACGACGAGAGACGTCCACCGAAGATTCATTCGTCGAAGATTTGCCAGACCATCCTCACAAGACTGTACCATCGGCATTTCCCGATGCGGAAGATGTTGACCCGGTAGCGATACAGCGGGAACGACGCAGACGGATACAGGTGGCACAAGACGAGGAGCAGAAGTGGTTTAGTATCAAGAAGGTGCTCCAGGGCCAAGCACAAGAGCTGAGTTACAAAGAAGTTCGAAATGCCGGGAAATACGCTGACCGGTTCGTGTTATCAGAAGACGGCGTGCTTCACTATCTTGGATTGAATCGTCGGTACGACCACGGTTGGCAAGAGGAGACCAAGCTGCGGCTTGTGGTACCGACAACGATGATTCAAGAGGTCTTGCAGAACTGTCACGACTCGCTGGAAGGAGGACATCAAGGTGTGGTGAGAACGTTCCATCGCGTTAAGTCCGATTATTATTGGATCGGCTTGTACGCTGACGTGGAGAAGCATGTGAAGTCATGTCCAGATTGCAGCTCGAGTAAAAGCCGTCCGCAGCTTCGTGGATACTCACCTGGCAACGTACTAGCCGAACGACCTTTCCAGGTCGTCTCGATGGATTTTGTGATCCCACTACCGAAATCTCGCAGGGGCAACACGGCGTTGCTCCTATTTCAGTGCTCGTTTACGGGATTCGTTATTGCCAAGGCTATGTCAGATACGACTGCACTGAGTGTTGCCCAAGTGTTCGAAGAATGTGTGTACCGACGATTCGGAGCCCCATCATTAATACGGCATGACCGCGACCCACGCTTCATGAGCGAGGTGTTCCAAGCGTTCGCAGAGATGATGCAGTCAAGATCAAGAGCGACTTTGAGCTATAGGCCACAGGCTAATGGACAGCAGGAACGCTCGGTGAAGTCAGTGATGGGGTCCGTACGGGTGTACGCGGAAGACCCTCTACAGCAAGATTGGGACGAAATCGCGGAGAAGCTAGTATTTGCTATTAATACTTCTCAAGACACTACGAGGAAGGAAACGCCGTTTTACCTCGTTCATGGTTGGGATGCGCAGTCGACGTTGCGGGCAATGTCGTCATCACTCAAACGAGGACTCGGCAAGCAGTCTGACGCACTGGCGTGGCGGCGTGAGATCAATCGACAACATGAGGTCGCCCTCACTATGGCCAAAGATTATCAGGCTGTAGAAAAGGAGCGAAGGGCAAAAAAGCATAATGATGCTCTGAGTCGACTGGAAAAAGCTGCTGTACCCCAACCAAGTGGAAACGAACACTCGGCGGACGCCCTAGAAGCTTCAGGAGAGATGGAAGATCCTGCAAGAGCTCCACCGAGATCTCTTTTTGAGATTGGGAGCCGGGCGTGGTTGTACATGGAACGCGTCAAACCGGGCTTGACAAAGAAATTAGCTCACCGATGGCATGGACCTTTTCGGATCAAACGCAAAGGTGGAAGAGTTTGCGTACGAGCTGGAAGTGCCTGACCGAAGTGGGTATCGCTTCTACCCAGTAGTGCATGTGTCGAGACTCAAGGCTGTCAACGAGTTCAACAGTCGACCGAACACTCGGTTGGTACTAGACGCGACTAATGAAGGAAGACTCGATTTCGATGAGGAGCTGTTGCCTGAAGACAGCTGGGAACCAGATCAAGTTGCCGGTGAATATGAAGTCGAGGCCATCCTCGACGACAGAACACCACTGACGACGAGCACGGAGCGTGCTGTACGCGAGTTCAAAGTCAAGTGGGTGGGCTATGAAGATACAACTTGGGAACCATCATCAAAATTGTCTTGTGGAGGTCTGCTGTACGACTATTTGCGAGCCAAGAAGCGCGAGAATCGGCTGCAGATGGCGCAAGTGGCGGACGAAGACTAGCGTGACTGGATCACGTGTGAACTGTCCACAGGTCGATGCAGCCTGTGGTAACAGACGAAAAACGTTACTGCAACAACAAATTGTATATGCATTTGAAGAACAACATGAACATGATTACGCTGTGGAAGTGGATTAAGAATAAGAAAACATGAATGCCGACCGGGGAGCGACCACTGAAAGCGAAGTCACGCGGGATACCTCAACAGTTAGCGGAGATGCTGGAGAACGTCGTGGAACGTGCGGCGAGGACATCATCGAAACCAATAGCAGTCTCAAGGCGACGTTGAGTGTGTACATCGCCGTGGAGAGGAGGCGCAACGCTGAGCTGCACTTGATGACGAGCCATTGCAGTCAAGTACGGAATTATCGAGGTCATCATGTGATCGACCGATGCCTCAGTACTTTCAGCCAGCATGGCGCGCAGCGAATCTTCGGTGAGTGGTGGTGTACCACCAGCAGGCGCAGGAGGAGCAGCAGGAGCCATCCCCGCGGATTCAGCGACGATAGGGAGTGCTGCAGGAGCTACCGCAGGGAGAGTCCGGGGCAGCAGGCGCCGGAGGACCGGTTGATGACGCTGCTGTCGGAGGAAGTGCAGCAGACTGAGGGGCGTTCGAACTCTCGGTCTTGCCCTCCTGAGAACAAGTCGAGTAATGCAAGGTGATGAGCAAGGTACCGATGATTCAAGAGAAGGATAGGCTGACGTACCTCCAGCTGTTCACGTTCGCGACGTCTACGAGGATTGAGACGCTGAAAAGCGTCGGACACGGCTCGATTCAGACGCTTGGACATACGGTGACGAGATGGTGAATTGAAGAATGAAGAAATGTCACAACGGGCACCAGTACCGTGGCTTCCATTGCGACAGGGGCAGTTGTGGTGTAGTGATTTCTCCGTAGTTGCGGATTATCACCCGTCGACAAAGACGTGACACCGCCCAAGATGTTCAAGCAACGAACCCTCGGTCATGTAATGTACGGAGACGCCAAGGTGCAAGGGACTCGACGGCGTCACTCCCGAGCTTTCAACGAGTATTGGATACGGCCATATGTCACTGAATCCAGGCTGTCCTTATTATTAATAATGGACTGGCCGGATTCGCATTCAGCGGACCATCTACGGTACGAGCCCTCAGTGGCGGTTGGGATGAGTTCGCGGAAGACTCAGCGACCCTTCGAAGGTGCGTTCACCGTCTGGGACAGGGCGCGGACCGTTAAAGATGCTCATGCGACGGTGCAGACGACGCTTGGCATGCAAGAAGATCCATAACGGATCATTGTTCACTTGATATTTGTATACTTGATTAGGACTTCTTATTAGGAATAGACCCGAAAGGGTAAGCTTAAATACAGAACAGAATTTCCACTCAAGCACACAGAGCGACGTCCGGCTTCAAGGTAAGCGTCAGGTCAAGCTTGTTTGAGTGTGTTATGCCTGTCGGTGAACTCGAAGCTCTGTAGCGAGGGTTCATCCGGCAAGGCCAAGAGACTTTGTGTATTGGCCGATTATTATCGGGAGGTTTTACGTGACGGCTTATTGTTGCCTATTTGCACGACTGGGAGTGCTTGAATTGCCTCCCTTTTATTTCTTCCAGCCGAGTGTTGAACACTCGGTGATCTCGTAAAAGGCTTACCCGTGCCTGGTACCCTTCCGCTGTTGGGACCACGAGGATTCAAAACACCTGCTAGCTTTGCTCGTGCTAGTAGCGTGTTCTTATTTTACTGGTTGGCCTATATAAGTAGTTTACAAGGTCCAGTTTGTCCCGGTGCAAGGGCAGAACTGGGGTCTTCAGGTCCGCCCGAACGATCGTTTACTGTCCTAGTAGACGTATTGTTGTGGGAACATCCTAACTACATCTGTAGCTAGCGTTCACGTGGGAATTCCAACACCACAATCCTTCCCCTGGACCTAGTGACAACCATTACCTGGACTGTCCTTTTCCCGGATCCAACCACCACCACCTCATCTAGTCGGTTCAACGTAACGAGATCCTGATGCTCGGCCTCTCTCTCGACTTCGACACGGCATTGATTCCGTAAAGCGGCACTGGCCAAGCTATCTGCACTGGCATTCCAATCTCGCTTGACATGCACCAACTCGTGATTCATCCAACCACGCAGGTGGACCATCACTTTCTGCCGTAACAGTGTTAGGGCCGGGGCCTTACAGTCAATCTCACCTCGCACCTGTCTGATCACCAAGTTTGAATCCCCACAAATCACCAGCCTTTTTGGATCCTGTCCCTTTAGTAGATCCTAACCCAGCAGGAGCCCGTTATACTCTGCCTCATTGACGGTGAGGCCCTCCGCATTGGTGGATCTGGCCCGTACAACTTCCCATCCGGGCAGTCTCCACAGTATTGCGCTGTATGCTCCTCCTCCGCGTCGTACGTGAGCGGATCCATCGAAGCTCAGGACGTACAGATCCTCATCCACTCGTACTGTCGGGATCGGGATCTGGATCCGGCGTTTGGGCTCTTTCTTAGGAGCGATCCTAGTCAGCGCTTCATCCATCTTAGCTCGAGGTGTGATGCTCGCGGCCAAGACTCCCAGGATCTCGTTTTCCCCTTTCGAACATTTCACAATCTCCAGTGTCCAAGGCGAGAGTTAAGCTGCCCACTGTCCCAAACGTCCTTATAACCCGGCCGACTTGAACAGCCAAGCTACGCCACAGAACAGTCGAAGCGTCGCTCCAAAAATAGACTCCTGAGCGAAGTTAAGTATTGGAGCATCTCAGAATATCCACACGGAAATCTATTTTTGGCTGATCCGGATTTTTGCTTAGATATTCCTTACTCCAACTCCGGAAACTACAGTTCTCTAATATCGTTAAATTGCAGAGCTCTAAAATTTCGCATGGTCGACCACGGTGGCCGCGCGGCTTTCAGCTCCAAGGCTGAGGTTACTATTGCGTCAGTCGCTGGAGACCTACGATACTCAGATCTGTCGCGACTGTTCGTTGTCTGCGGACGCGACCGCAAAGTGGATGAGCTGCGGGCGCTCTTTTCAACGTGCGGGGCAATCAAACACCTGCACTTGGCGCTGGATCGGAGTAAAAAGTCGCGGGTACGGTGGCGTTTAATTTGAGATATCATAGTAGCGGAGCTGTCTCTGCGCTCGTGTCACCGTTCTGACGTGTTTATTACAGGGTTTCGCCTTCCTTCAATACGAAGACCCAGCGAACGCAGCCGCCGCAATTGACAAGTTGGACCACATGAAGCTGGAAGATGGGCACATCCTTAAGGTGGGCATATGTAACTATCGCAAAGACCCTCGGAGGTACTGACATTGTTGCTGCTTATTGCAGGTGACAGTGGCCAAGGAGCGGCCAGTGGGTGGTAACGGCAAATTGAAGCGCGACCAGCAAGCGCGACAAGATCTGGACAATAAGACAGAGGGGGTGCTTGGAGAGGACGATGGAGCTATCGATGCACGACTTCCTGGGAAGAGACAGCGGTCGAGTCCGCCCGTTGCCGCTCTTCCACTTGATTCGAGTCGAGTAACACCAGCTTTTCTACTGGATAATCGCCGACTGGAAGGCTTTAAACCCAATACTGCGAAAATGGAGCTGGGTGCGGCAATTAATTGTCAAATACCATCGCCGACTGTACCAGCGTGCAAGGACGAAACGATGGAGCTTGATTTGGACGTGAAGCAAGTGGTGCGGGCTATGCTTCTTACAGTGGAGCAAATTGAAATGCAGAACAAACACCGCAGTGAGCTCTTTGCTGCATACAAACAGGTGGAAGAGCGAAGCAAACAGAGGCGCTGTGGGAATTTGAGGGTTGTGGTCCCGGCATCAAAAGAAGAGGCTGAAGAAGAGAACTCGACCGAATCACTGGCTTCTAGTATTCAGTCCGTGTCGCTGGTGTACACTCCGATGACGACTCGAGGATCTCCATTTGATGGGCTGCAGACACCGAGAGTGACAGCAAGAGAAGATATTGTGATGCCACCGCCCCGCTCTAAACATCATCTGCGTAGGCGACGTCAGAGTTTGGAGGGCAGCGGCTCCGGCACAGAAGATGGGTCTGACGCCAGTGGCATTCGCCGCAAACGAAGCAACACCACAAACTCGCCTCCACCAACGATTAAAGCCCAGGTCCGAGCCCATTCTCAGCTGTTGTCCCCGCCGAGAACGTTTTTTGCTCAAAATGACATTAGTCTGCCACCAGACAATCTGAAAGTCGAGATAATATCGAAAAAGCTTTGTAAGCGACAGTCACCGGACAATGCGATAGAGGAACCATATCGACTATTGAAGCAGCAGGTAACGCAGCAGAGACGAGAACACGATGATGGGAAAGTAGATCGACGACCTGCTCGACCCAGTATTGCGGATGTTGGACACGACCGGGATAAAATGCTCGAGATCAAATCGGAACCAGCTGAGTCGACGCGTGGCAAGTTGTTTTTCACGTCGACGTACAAGGTGCAGCGCCGAAAAAAAAAAACGTATATGCCTGTTAAGAGTCCTCACTCTTTTTTTTTTACAGTTCACGGAGCAGGAACTGGAAGCGATGTTTGCGGTGTACGGTGATTTTGAATCAGCGAAGCTTGTTAAGAGTTTCGGACGCGTCAAAACCATGGCATACATTCGTTATTCAAAGGTAATGTAACTACTGCCAAGAAGGGATGTGCATCTGATGTGCTTTACGAGTGTGTAGCCTTGCACTGCAGCATTTGTCGTCAAGTCATTTCGAGAGGAATCGTCACAGGGTGACGAAGACCCAGAACGACCTGAGTTTATGAATGTACGATAAGCCCATGTATGAGAGATGTGTCAGTAGCTAACTAGATGACGTTTTGTGTTACTACCAGCTATCGTTTGCTCACGATACCCGTGTGCATTTGCAACACCAAACAAAACTGGCACAATGCCACGTGGACACAACTTTAGGTTGTTCTTCTGATTTATTCTCCAGTCTTACTCCAACCCACAACACAACCTCATCCACATTCTCCGGCGGAAAAGAACGTCTCTGGGTATTACTGCTGTACGGTCGACTTTTGGCTACACATATGCTTTCGTCAGCTGTGTCGTCCTTGTCGGGGATGGAATTTATGGATATTAAGGTCGTCAAGAGTACGGGTGAGGCTCAAGGAGTGGCGTTTGTGAAGTTTGACAGCGAAACGAATGCTACACAGGCAGCACTTCGACTCCACCAAATGGAGTTACCTCTCGGTTCAGGGAAGTTTTTACAGGCGATTGTGATTCTGGCACCGAGTCTGTTTACCACCACTCATGGCAGCAGTTCAAACGGCCCCAACGAGTCCATGCGACTGAATCGCACAGCAGACGAACATGTTGTAACGGGATCTTCCGAGGATGTTGATTTGCGGGCTGTTGAGGCTCGTTTCGCGCGTCTGATGCGAAGCACAGAGCATCCCTACACCAGAGAGGGGTCGTATGTCCACCACTACTCTTCCATGCCTTCGCCCAGAGGAGCAGCACCGAGTGACCAGTTATTGCCGATGGCATCGGACGTATATCAACCGACTCTTTCGAATGAATTCCCTAGTTCTCTGGGAGCGCACCCAGGCGTAGAGTATTATCCGATGCACCTCTTGATGTATCCGCCACCTCCACCATTTCAACCGTATGCAAACTTTGGGAGGCAAGGCAACTACCATCAACTACCGCACCATCAAGGGTTTGGAGGAAACCTGTCTGGGTGGATGGAAGCTGGGCCCTATTATCAAGGTGGAGTACCACAATACTCGCTTTCTTGCGCACCGGAGCAAGAGATGATGTTTTCTGCGCCTGCAAATGGCTCGAATGAGGCGAGAGTCAGTGATTCGTTTGCCGCTCCACCCAAGCCACATTCTTCTCGTTCGTCGTCTGAGCAAATTGATATCGATGATGGCAACAGCAGCTGCAGTAGCCAGACTTCTTTTTCTATTCATGTATCAACCAGGGAGCCATTGGAGCTCGTGACGCTGGTTAGTGCGCTGCAGGACTACCCAGGGGTAGTGTCGTTTGCGAAGGATGATGCTGTTGGGCCGGGCTTAAGCGGCTATATGATGGAGTTCAGAAACGAAGCGCTGGCTCATGAGGCATTGCACAAACTGGATGGATCATTGTGCGGAGGACAGAAGCTTCGAGCTGTGAAGGCAACGTCTTCAAGACATCGAGGGGGGGGAGGTGGAAGCAAAGCTCGCACTGGCTCGGGACGTCGAAAACGACAACGTGTTGACCCACGAAGCCGGAAATGACGTAGAGCTCAATGTGGCCTTTTGGTTGATATCGAACGATAAGTGTGTATCGCCGACATTGGTGGCAAATGGCATGCAATGGGTAGAAAAACTAACGGAAATTCCCGAATACCCGAATCATTCGGGTCGTTCCCTCATAGTAACAGAGTAACATTACTGAAATTAAGTACGTTTGGGTTCAGTCACGCTGGTTTTTTTTTTCTCTACACCTTCTAAAAACGGCCCAGCCTGTCATCGTATCGTTTATCATGGTAGTGCTACGAGTAGTAGTGCGTAGTACTGTTGTTCATCCGTGATTCATCCCGAGTCGTCCCGAGTCGACAGGGGTCCTTCCGCACACCCTATTGCAGGACAGAGCAATGTAGCCACTTCAATATCACATCGAAATTTTCCCGCCACTTCAATTTCAAATTTCCCGCCTCTACGATCTTGGCATCTCAAGCAGATCTCGTTGGCAGCTCGAAGAGGTGCTTCTCCTGCTGCTGGCAGCCTTGGTTGCCCCCTTGGCCTTGGCTGTGACTTGTGGCCGGCGTCGCGGGGGTCAATTTGGTCCATTATGGGACGAGTTTACGATTGTCGAAGGAACGGAAACGAAAAAGCGTAAGGACGCCAAGAGCGATCACAAAAACGCAACAGGCTACAGCAGGAGGTGACAGATTTTCTGGATGAAGAGCTCGGATGGATTGATGATGATCGTGGTATTTATTATCACTCGCCACCTTTTAAATGGTGGGGGTGGGATGGAAATGAGAAGTATCCGTTACTTGCACCTATCGCGCTACGAATTTTCACAGTTCCGACGTCTTCAGCGGCGTCAGAGCGATCGTGGAGTATTTTCAAGTTTATTCACTCATCCCGTAGAAATCGGCTAAGCAATAGCAGGGTTTTTAAGCTGGCGTTCATTTACTCAAACCACGGGGCCAAGGACGCGAACGCACCCATCGTGATCAATCCAGTCAACCTTGTTTGAACTTCAGAGAGCAGCTCATCGAGCAGCACAGAGAGCGACTTTGCTAACAGCGCTGAGTTTTTGGAGAGCATTTGCGAACTGGAACGATTGGATGCAGACCCTGCATCTCAAGAAGGATATGAGTGGTTTGACGGAACGCACTGGGCAGACGAAGATTTTCTACCTGTGGATGAAGAAATCGTAACAGAGTACATGATTTCTGTGTAGTGCGAGATCATTGCTCGAACTAAAGCGTGGCGTGATCGACGTCGAAAGGCTCCTGCGCTATGCAGGAAGCTTGGTTTTGCGTTCTAGCGATAGGATATTTTGGGTAATTTAAACACCATTTATTTCAGTCCACTTATAAATACTATCACACGGATGAATATTCATCCGTGACGAATCACGGATGAACAACAGTAGTACGTACAGATTAATTCGAGATTTTGTGCCCACACCAATAGTAGGTATCGATTCGATACAATTTTCAAATGAGAAGGTTTTATTTTTCTACCAATTTGTATAAAATTCACAGGTTTCACTCCAAGTATAGGTTTGGCATGGGTATAAACTTATAGAACCTTGGTGTACGAAAGAAAATAGTGCTTACTTTGCAAATGATTGGAGATGTTTGTTTTTTTAGAAAATTTACTTTTTTCAGTTTTTCTTACACGGCTAGGCGTTGTGCTAGAATATCACTATTATCGTATTTGTAGATCTTAATCTATAAAGAGGTCTGTAGACAAAGCAGGCCCAAAGCGGCATTATCCGTCCACCTCTAGCCCTTGTTCGGTAAAAGCTGCAGTGGTTTCTGTTGAAATACGTATTGGGGACCAGGCACAACGAAGTGTTGGGACACAAGATGAGAATCAGTTGGGCCAGGTCATTGTATGAGAACGGGGTTGAATCCGTTAGTGTTGGTAGGAGCTCTGGGAGAGCAGCGCAAGCACTTAAATAATTCAGTCTCCATTTTACCTTCCAAGAGTCAAAGCGGTCAGAAGTGTGTTCACGGAACGGAGTTCCAATAGGGTTTTGAGCCCAATGACGAAGCCGCTGAAATACTCGAGTGAAGGAGTGCCGAAAAACTGGAACGGCAAGGATTGGCAGACGTATAAGTGGGCGCTGATGAATGTCTTCAAAGAGCAAGATCTCAAGGTCATCGCGGTCGGTGATTTGACCAAGGCGATGCTTTCTACCGCGAGTGCGGAGAAGAAAGAGGAATGTGAGAAGAAGCAGTTGAAGATCATGCGCTTAGTTGGTACTTCAGTACCGGCAGACGTGCTGCACCAGATACGCGACAAGGAGACCGGATCGGAAATGTGGGGTGAGCTGTGTAGTCTGTATGAAGGCAAGCAGAACGAAGCGATCAAGGCATATACGATTCGTCGCGTAGAGAACGAGCTTTGGAATACGAAGCTTACCCCTGGAAGTGATGCTAATCTTCACCTCTGTAAGATGTTCATCCTCAAGACCGAGCTGGCCGACTTGAATCATACCGTTGCAGACACCACAATGGTGGATATGCTACTGAAGAATTTGCCTGATCAAGTTGAGTTCGAACATTTGAAATCTTCTATCTACTATGGAGCGGATCCGAGTGTGTACTCACCTAAGAAGGTGAGGGAGCTGATTCTCGCAGCAGCAGCTCGGCAGAGAGAGCTCCGAGGAAAGCGTAGTGACAAGAAGTATAATCAGAGAGGAGGAAGTGGAAAAGCATTCGAGAGAAAAGGGAGTGCTCCGGAGGACAAAGTTGGTGGATTCAAGAGTGCCCGGAAGTGTTATTCTTGCGGCAGTGAAGACCATCTGCGGGTGAATTGTCCTGATAAGTCAAAGGTGCAGGAGAATGGTGGAAGCGCTGAGCAGAAGCGCAAGTCACGGAGTAACTACACCGTGCGACATGAGATAACTATACCTGTGCAAATGGACCGTGGACAGGATAAGGGTGTTGTAGCAGGACTTGGGCAGTTACGTGAAGTCCAAAAAAGCCCTCAAGGACGCGGTGAAGCACATGGACAGGATGAATTCGTGCATGAAGATGAAGCTCGAGAAGCTGAAAATTATGTTGAAGATGCACGTAATCATGGAGTCGTGAGTGACGGCGAAACAGTGAGTGACGAAGACCCAGTAAGTGATCCTGAGGCAGATAGTGGTGAAGCACATCTGATAGACAGCGATCAAGAGCCTGGACGGCTAAATGGCAAGGGGTGGTATTTGGATACGGCTTCCAACTCGCACGTCACGGGAAATTTCGCTGAGTTTGTGTCATACACGGCGGACTCCGATAATTTGCAGAATATCCGAGGTGTTACGCCAACCATTGCCTCAAGAATTGCAGGAATGGGAGCAGTGGCGTTGATGACAGAGGTAGACGGAGAACAAGTGGTAACATATATCGATGGAGTGCTGTACATTCCTGACGCAGAGTATGGCTTGTTTTCTCCGGGACTTGCCTTTGAGCAAGGTTTTGCTATCGCGTTTAACAGTGAAACCAGAAGCTTTGACATACTGAGAGATGGAAGGACTGTAGCTGTTGCGACGGCGCAGGATGCTATTTGGGGATTTCAGGTAGCAGCTCCAACTCAGAGAGCAAGAGTGATCTCAGAAGCAGCAGCAGTATGCAACCACACCATCGCTCAAGGTGTTGGTTCGCTGAAGCTTTGGCATGAAAGATTATGTCATACATGCCCACAGTATCTGAAGACCATGGTGGACAAAGAGCTAGTGCACGGAATGATGCTGATACAGCGACAGCAGGAAACGTGCGATGCGTGCCACATTGGGAAGCAGAAGAAGAGATCACACCGCAAGAAGCTGGATCGGGGACTGAAGAGACCGAACCAAGTAGTCTATGCAGACCTTCTGATTCCGGGCAGGAACAATTCTACTCGGTATGAAGCCGTCCTGGTGATTATGGATGGTTATTCTCGCTTTGTCACGGTGTACCTGCTGAAGAGTAAAGACAGCAAGGTGGTGAACAAGCACATGCGGGAATATGTCCTGTGGGCGGAGCGGCAGGCAGGTCGGAGCACCAGCGGAGCTACCCACAAAGTACTGCAAGTCTGGAGTGACAAAGGCAGTGAGTTCTTCAATGGCGAAATCGATGCATGGTATCGATCGAAGGGGATTAAGCACGTGAAAGTCGGACCGAAGAGTTCGCAGCGCAACCTGTGTGAGCGTACACATCAGTCATTGGAAGACATGACTCGGTCTACGATGGCACACTCGGGGTTGCCGAGGAGCCTGTGGCCGGAGGGGAGGCCATGAGAAACGCAGTTTATGTGAAGAACCGCGTGTTTAACAAGGGAACTGGAGGAATTCCCTACGAGTTGTTGTTTGGCATCAAGCCGGACGTGCACCACATTCGGAAGTTTGGAGCACTAGCTTATGTCCATGTACCAGTAACTCCTGGACGCAAGAAACTTAGCGATCATGCGAAGATCGGTTTTGTGTTGGGTTATGCTGAAGATGTAGTTGGATGCAGAGTTTACTTCCCTGACGAGCACACGGCGAAGTTTGTATCTGATTTGCGAGTTGCAGAAGACGTCATGTACCGTGATCGACATGCAACTGAACTGAAAGATGATGATCTTTCTTCTCTTCATTTCACGCAAAGAGAAGATGAAAACCAAACTGATTTGAGCGAGCTGAGCACTGTGCCGTACTCGGAGCTCGAGGGAGGCAAGTGTAGTGATATGCAGACGCAGGATGGACGTGAAGTGTATTCAGCAGTGCATGTTCAAGTGCACCATGCCGATGAAAATGGTGGTGGTTCAGGCAGTGATGGCCTGGACGGTGTGCGCCATGCCGATGAAAATGGCGGTGGTTCAGGCAGTGATGGCCTGGACGGTGATAGTCAACTTGCTGAGACCGGTCAACTCGATGACAATGCTGTGGAAGATGACAGACATGTCGATGTTGATGAGCAAGGTGATGTTATTGCTGAGAGTACACGAGATGATGAAGATCAATCACGTGACCTCGATGAAGACATTAATGTCGATGTTGGTGAAATACCTGAGGACGAAAACAATCAGGAAACGAATGATCCTATCGACATTGAAGAGGAAGAAGTAGTGTCTGTGGCTGGAGCCTGTGGTTCTGAGACAGCTGACCAAGAGCTTGATGAACACGAGGATTCTGGTGGTAATGAGAACATTACAGTGGCAAGTGTCTTTGCTGAGGATCTGGGCAGCGAGGATGCAGAATTGCAGAGTGATACCGAAGAGATGGTATGGGCTGATGATGAACCAGACAGAGAAGTGGGGGATGCAGGAACTGTTGCGCTGTACAGCCAAAACAATTGGCAGGCGGACGCACCGTGATGAGATTCCTTCAGAGGAGGAACGGGCCGAACAGGAAGCAGATAAGAAGAATGCGAAGAAGGTTCGGACTGGACTTCGGGAATATCACGAGCGTCGACGGCCTGCATATCTTGATGATTACATGATGAACGTGACAATGATTTCGGCTCGAGTACTTGACAAGAATGGACGACCCATTCGTACGACCGAGATCAAGACCCCACGAATTCGACGCGAGATGCTGCGATCAAAATGGAGAGATTTTTTCATGATGGCAGAGATGGAAGAGATGGCAGCTCTCAAGGCCAAGGGAGTGATTGCTGAGATTTCTGGAAATGAGATGCCAGAAGGAGCAGCACCTGTGAACACAATGTGGGTGTATAACGTGAAGTCGGATCACCAAGGTTATGTGGTTCGTTTCAAGTCCCGTATTGTAGCTCTGGGCAACTATCAGCGGCCGGGGATTGACTTCAGAGAGACGTTCGCACCTGTAGCACGAATGTCGTCGTTCAGACTGTTGCTGGGCTTGGCAGCAAAGCTGGGATTAATGGTGTATGGTGGATATATCAATACCGCATATCTGAATGCCTGGCTAGCGATTAGACAGTACTTGAGATCCATTGATGGATATCCATGCAACATCAACGGATACGTGTATGTCGTGTTGAAGGCACTGTATGGATTGCATCAGTCGGGACGTGAGTGGAACTCAGAGTTGAACAATTGGTTTAAGAAGCATGACTACTTGCATTCGCTGACTGAGCCCTGCTTATACTACCGGTTTGACGGAGATACGATCATGTACGTGCTGGTGTATGTCGACGACATATTAGTGGCAACGAATAATGAGCAGAGCAAGAAGGACTTGTTCGAGGAGCTGAATAAGGAATATGGTATCAAGGACCAAGGTTTGCTGAACGAGTATCTGGGTGTGAAAGTGGAGCAGACGCATGAGAAGATCACCATTAACCAAGGGAAATACGCACGTGAGATTTTGACCAAGATTGGGTATCAAAATGCCCATGCTGTTGGAAACCCCATGGAAGTGAACCTTAGACTGGCACCACTGAACGAGGAAAAGGCTGTGGACACGAGTTTTCCTTACCATGAAGTCATTGGAATGCTAATGTACTTAGCAACGAGCACAAGACCTGATTTGGCGTTTGTGGTGGGACAGCTCAGTCGGTTTGTGTCCAAACCGTCAGCGAAGCATGTTGGAAGCTTGAAGAGAGTACTGCGGTACGTGACAGGAACTCTAGACTATGGAATCACGTACACAAGAGCTCAAGAAGGAACGAAGGAAATTGTTCTTGGAGGGTATTGCGACAGTGACTGGGCAAACGATCCGGAGCAGCGGAAGAGTACAACGGACTTTGTATTTACATTATCCGGAGGAGCTATTGCCTGGATGTTACGGAGACAGTCAATTATTGCACTGTCGACAATAGAAGCGGAGTATGTGGCTGCATGCGAGGCGACAATGGAAGCTGTAGCAGAAGGAAACATTTTGCAGGAGATTTTACCAGAGCATGAGGTCAAGTTGCGGATCGGAATTGACAATCAAGCAGCTCATGTAATGGCAGCGAATCCGACCTACAGCAGACGCACACGATACATTGAACTCCGGTGGCACTTTGTGCGGGAGCAAGTGCAGATGGGAATCATCGACCTACACAAGGTGAAGGGCGAGGTGAATCCTGCCGACACGTTTACCAAGCCGCTTGACAAGAAACGCTTGAAGGCGATGCTGGAGCTGGCTGGAGTTGAGGACACTGGATAGTCGAAGTTGCACTTCGAGGGAGGCGTGTTGGAATACGTATTGGGGACCAGGCACAACGGAGTGTTGTGACACAAGATGAGAATCAGTTGGGCCAGGTCATTGTATGAGAACGGGGTTGAATCCGTTAGTGTTGGTAGGAGCTCTGGGAGAGCAGCGCTAGCACTTAAATAATTCAGTCTTCATTTTACCTTCCAAGCGTCAAAGCGGTCAGAAGTGTGTTCACGGAACGGAGTTCCAATAGTTTCAATGCCTTGCTGCTGCCACTTGACGCACCATCGGGACGCTGAGGATCCTGGACATGGTTATTTCGGAGCTCTCGGTATTTTTCGCGAAGACGGTAGCCAGACGCTAGTAACAGCGTACGATCAACGTAGTTGCATTCAAGTTAATTAAGCTTAGACGTTGCCAGAACTTGGAAAGAGAGTCAAGGTGCGTTTTCGAGCTAACTTCTATATGAAGCGTTCGGGGCGCTCACACTTCATCTGTTGCCAATGATTAGGAGACGCTAAAAGCAAACTTTCACTTGTACTTCGTAATGATTACTACATGTAATGTTAATGTCCCATCGTTGAGTGAGCTGCTGCGGTTATCTTTGATCTACCTACATGATACTCTACTCTTCTGCTCGTCTACTTATCGTCCACTTATTTACTTATCTCCGCTCTGCTCGGGGAAGTTTTGGGCCGGTCGAGTCCACCACTAGTGACGCCCGCGGCGGCTTGCCCGATACGGCCTAACGACACATACGAGCGGACTTATCACGCCGCGGCGACGAAAAAAAAAAAAAAAAATATAGTGCCCTTGGGCGGTGGTCGCCGCAGCTGGTGAGCTCGCTGAGAAATTGTGGTTGTGAGCTTTTGAAAAAAAACAATCTTTCCGGTGATAGAAAATGATAATCTTACTCAAATCGTATTACCTTCTTAAGCATATTTACAAATTCCGGATGTGCTGGAGTTTAGTGTGGTAATATATCTTATCTGTATATGATTGTTAGAGCAGATACGGTAAAATTCAACCGATTTACAAGTGATCGAGTCTAGTTTTAAAAATAAGGTGCTAAAATCTGCAAAATGTAAAGCAGCAAGAAGAAAAAAAAAACACTCAGGACAACGAATCCCTCCCGGCTGATTGGAAATGACTACGAATTTGTAAGTTTTCATTAAAAGTAGTGCGTTTAAGAGAACAAAAGACCCCGCTGATGGTAAGGGAGTTGGTGCGAAGCCTTTGGCTTTCCAGGGCTACTAGCGCTGCGCAGCAGCACTACCAGCCCAACCATCTAGTTTATACGGGGAAGCCCGCAGTATGAGGGATGGACAGCCTTAATGTCACGGTACTTGTGTCAGAGTAACATGGACCAACATTCGTACAACATTCAAGAGAGAACCACAGTAACTCATGGCGAGATTTAGACTAAATCAGATTTAACCTCTGTGCTAGATCATTTAGAACAGAGTTTATGGATCAATCTGTATCAGAGTAGGTCTACCCTTCCGTCTACTCGTAGACGAAAGAGCACAACCTCAACAAAGGCGAGAGCTATTGTGGTGAAGTGCTTTCACAGAAATGAGAGACGGGATCTGACAAGGAGTCATTATCACAGATTAGTGACAACATCCGGTGGTTAGGGTGGATCTGGATTGTTCAGCAAGGATCCATGCTGCT
>NW_003303638.1:24778-28057 GCF_000142945.1 Phytophthora infestans T30-4
ATCCATCCAATGGCTACGATGCTCGTTGGTAGGTGAACTGGGCTTAGATATATCTGTGTTTCCTATTATGAGCTGTCGGATGGTTCTGTAGGGTTAACTGTGGCTTGGGATTTGAAGCTCGGAAAGAGGGAAAATTGTTTGATGGACTGTACAGTGGACAGCGACCCAACTGTAACCTCGGGATCCATTCATCACCCAGTTATACCGAGGTATTCGGGACATACCCATGTGCGTGTGGATCGAGTGGGGATCCTATGGAAGAAGGCGGTAAATGTCACTTGGAGGTGGATCTAGTACCAACAGCTACAGAGAAGGCAAGAACCACCGTTATGTGCCTCAGATACCACTTCGCCAAGTCCAGATCCAAGGAGGGAGAATCCCGCATAGAGGGACCTGGATCCAGGATATGGAGATGGTGGATGCAACGGATCTCGAACGTTCGTGAAGTGATGGAAGCCGCAGACATTCGTAAGACGATGTTGGAATATTGGGAAGCTCAAATCGATGATAAGTGTACAATTGCAGTAAGGTGGATCGAAATGACCTGGATTCAGGACAGTAACCCCTTAATGTGGCGACCTCATTATGATTACGCCATGGATCCGGTGGATCTGATGCTGATACAGCTGGGTTGATGGACCAAGGAGAGAAAGGACATGCAGCCGAGTCTGGTAGAGGATTAAGCAGGTAAAAGACATTGAAGGTAGAAATCCAGGCAGGTATAGCCTTAAATATGAATCAGACTTCAATTTGCACAGTTTCATGCAAGTGCCTTCCTGCCCTCAAGAATCGGAACTACATTGGCCGTACGAGCTCGGTGAAGGTTGGGAATTGCGAATCTAGTGTTGGTAGTGATAACTGGATAATATATTTGCCAGAGCCTACCACCTAGTGAGCTTTCCTATACACGTGCAGATCCGACAGGTTAACCGAATTTACTACTTGGTCGGTTACACCCTAGAAGATCTCAACTCTCAAGATCCCGCTACAGGAGGCGGCAAGTACGACGCAAAGGAAATCAAAGGCAAGGGAACACACCCGCAAGGCAACCCTACGGCCAGATCCCAGATCTAGGCCCTGGATCCACCAAGCTCGAATATTCGCTTAGGATCCAGAAAGAACTACGGACGCAGAGTGAAGATCTTACCACTACTCCCCCCCCATCCCCACGGCTCGCCAAGACTGTGGTGATGGAAATCCCACGTGAACTCTAGCTACAAATGTAGTTAGGATGTTCCCACAACAATACGTCTACTAGGATAGTAAACGATCGTTCGGGCGGACCTGAAGACCCCAGTTTTGCCCTTGCACCGGGACAAACTGGACCTTGTAAACTACTTATATAGGCCAACCAGTAAAAATAAGAACACGCTACTAGCACGAGCAAAGCTAGCAGGTGTTTTGAATCCTCGTCGTCCCAACAGCGGAAGGGTATCAGGCACGGGTAAGCCTTTTACGAGATCACCGAGTGTTCAACACTCGGTAGGAAGAATAAAAAGGAGGCAATTCAAGCACTCCCAGTCGTGCAAATAGGCAACAATAAGCCGTCACGTAAAAACCTCCCGATAATAATCGGCCAATACACAAAGTCTCTTGGCCTTGCCGGATGAACCCTCGCTACAGAGCTTCGAGTTCACCGACAGGCATAACACACTCAAACAAGCTTGACCTGACGCTTACCTGGAAGCCGGACGTCGCTCTGTGTGCTTGAGTGGAAATTCTGTTCTGTATTTAAGCTTACCCTTTCGGGTCTATTCCTAAGAAGAAGTCCTAATCAAGTATACAAATATCAAGTGAACAATGATCCGTTATGGATCTTCTTGCATGCCAAGCGTCGTCTGCACCGTCGCATGAGTATCTTTAACGGTCCGCGCCCTGTCCCAGACGGTGAACGTGCCTTCCAAAGGTCGCTGAGTCTTCCGCGAACTCATCCCAACCGCCGCTGAGGGTTCGTACCGTAGATGGTCCGCTGAATGCGAATCCGGCCAGTCCATTATCCTAAAGTATCAAGGCTAGCACGGTGTCTGTCCGTCCGTCACACGAAACGCTCAGATTTTTGAGGCGTCTCATTGGCTGCCGAGCAGAGCGAAGGTGGCTTCGATTGGTTAAAACTGAATTATGTAGCTTACATCGGTAAATTCATGTGGTTCACAGAGCACATATGGAGATTTGCACAAGACTATCCATTATCCGAAGGCGCCATCGTTTTAATATTACGAAGTATTGACTATACGTTGCATTTAATATTTTAGTGCCAAACACACAGAGCTACTTATTCTCAAAAGAAAAAGCCCCTAAAGACGCTTCCTATTAATAAGCTGCAAGGTGCTTAGCGTACGCGTAGGAATGCGTGTTTTCGAGGCCATGCTATAATATACGTAATACTCTGTACTTAATAGTTTCTGCAAGTTACAATGACCTTAAAATAACTACAACTGTTTTGTTGTAGAAATATTAATTATTTATCTGAGAGTGAGGTAACTGACTGAGCTGCCAAATCGTAGTACATGTACAACAGAAGCTGGCCGTAAGAACTGGCCGTACGAACAACGCAGCTAATAAACGTTGTCACTTGATCCATAAAGATAGATAGTTTTAGATTGAATAAAATGAATTCATATGCGTTACTGCTGTAAACCATTGTTTTCTAAGGGTTGTTTAGACAGCAAAATCCGATACAACTTAACGGGCAGACGTGCCGCCGACAAGGGCGTAGAATACGATTTTAAATGGAGCCGTAACAAAACACGAGAGGTGTTAATTATAGCTGGCTACCTAGACCCATTAAGAAACGTTAATAATCTTGGAGCCTAAATGACGCTTTACCATTCTGAAATTATCGGTAAACTATCACATAAAAAGCACTACCGTCAACAACAGCAGCAACAAGGCGTCTTGCGACACATTATTCAACTGCTTTAATCATCACTGGCACAGAATCGAGTGTCTAATGACTTATTCTGAATCAGCACAAATAGAGCGCTGCATGCTTAAAAAATATTACAATTTGAATATTTTCTAGCTTACATTGAGTTTAGTATGAGAAGTGATCAGTCTTCAGTTCAATAAATTAGTGGAAAGTGGACATGCCCTTACTATAATATCCTTTGCATTGATGCGAGCTAAGTTTCATAGCGGCTCAAGAACGGCCCATGATATCAAGCACGACGCTAAGCTAAATATATTGTGTGGCGTTTGTAGACATGCTATTTGTAGTGCAGGTGATTCAGTGATAGCCGACAATAACAAATAGACCGTGTCAAGATCACTACATGTAAA
>NW_003303638.1:35089-38013 GCF_000142945.1 Phytophthora infestans T30-4
GCCCTTGCACCGGGACAAACTGGACCTTGTAAACTACTTATATAGGCCAACCAGTAAAATAAGAACACGCTACTAGCACGAGCAAAGCTAGCAGGTGTTATGAATCCTCTTGGTCCCAACAGCGAAAGGGTACCAGGCACGGGTAAGCCTTTTACAAGGTCACCGAGTGTTCAACACTCGGTTGGAAGAATAAAAGGGATGCAATTCAAGCACTCCCAGTCGTGCAAATAGGCAACAATAAGCCGTCACGTAAAACCTCCCGATAGTAATCGGCCAATACACAAAGTCTCTTGGCCTTGCCGGATGAACCCTCGCTACAGAGCTTCGAGTTCACCGACAGGCATAACACACTCAAACAAGCTTGACCTGACGCTTACCTTGGAGCCGGACGTCGCTCTGTGTGCTTGAGTGGAAATTCTGTTCTGTATTTAAGCTTTCCCTTTCGGGTCTATTCCTAATAAAAAGTCCTAATCAAGTTTACAAATATCAAGTGAACAAGGATCCGTTATGGATCTTCTTGCACGCCAAGCGTCGTCTGCACCGTCGCATGAGTATCTTTAACGGTCCGCGCCCTGTCCCAAACGGTGTACGTGCCTTCCAAGGGTCGCTGAGTCTTCCGCGAACTCATCCCAACCGCCACCGAGGGTTCGTACCGTAGATGGTCCGCTGAATGCGAATCCGGCCAGTCCATTATTAATAATAAGGGACAGCCTGGATTCAGTGACATATAGACTGTATCCAATATCCGTTGAGAGTTCGGAAGTGACGCCGTCGAGTCCCTTGCACCTGGGCGTCTCCGTACATCACATGACCGAGGGTTCGTCGCTGGAACATCTTGGGCGGTGTCACGTCTTTATCGACGGGTGATAATCCGCAACTACGGAGAAATCACTACACCACGACTGCCCCTGTCGCAATGGAAGCCACGGTACTGGTACCCGTTGTGACATTTCTTCATTCTCCAATTCACCATCCAGTCACCGTATGTCCAAGCGTTTGAACCGAGCCGTGTCCGACGCGCTTCAGCGTGTTAACCCTCGCCGACGTCGCGAACGTGAACAGCTGGAGGTACGTCAGCTCATCCTTCTCTTGAATCATCGGCGCCTTGCTCATCACCATGCATTACTCGTCTTGTTTCTTAGGAGGGCAAGACCGAGGTTTCAAACGCTCCACAGCCTGCTGCACTTCCTCCGACAGCTGCGTCATCAGCCGGTCCTCCGGCGCTTCCTGCCCCGGACTCTTCACCCCCTGCGGTTGCTCCTGCAGCACTCCCTGTCACTGCTGAATCCGCGGAGATGGCTCCTGTTGCTCCTCCTGCGCCTGTTGGTGGTACACCACCACTCACCGAAGATTTGCTGCGCGCCATGCTGGCTGAAAGTACGGAGGCATCGGTCGATCACATGATGACCTCGATAATTCCGTACTTGACTGCTATGGCTCGTCACCAAGTGCAGCTCAGCGTTGCGCCTCCTCTTCACGACGATGTCCGCGCTCAACGTCGCCTCGAGACTGCTATTGGTTTTGATGATGTCCTCGTTGCTGTCCAACTTCTTCATGACGCGCTGTCGGCATTACCCGAACGGGTTGCCAACTTGGAGCGTCAGTTGCGGTTTGCTCAGTCCGAGGCTGCTGCCGCCGTACGCTCGGTGGCACCCGAAATCATGGCTCGTAAAAGCGCGGAGGCGTTCCTCAAGGCTGCCAACGCCGAGATCGAAGCCCTTCACCAGAACGTCAAGATTCTCCGCGAGTCGAACGCCAAGAACGACGCCATGCTTGCCAGTGTTCAAGCCACCATGGAGTGACACGCAGAAGACTTGAATCGTCTGCACTACGAGGTCCAAGCTCGGGACGTTTTCATCACCACGTTGCACAAGAAGCTGGCTCGTGAACGCGAGGTGTACAAGTCTTCAATTGGAGCGAATACCGAGCAGACTCGGAAGCTTCATCTCCTCTTGGTCAAGCTTGCCCAGGGCAAGTTTGTTGACAACGACACGCTTAAGGTCCTCGAGAACCAGCAAGACCGTAACACTCGCCTCCTCCAAGTGAATCGCACCCTTTGTACACACGTGAGTCTGGCCGGGATAGATCCCGAGGTACTGCGTCTGGTTGTTGATGGTATGTTCCTAATATTGCTATTTCCACCGTGTGTTCAGCAACTAACGTCCGTTCACAATCCTTCGTGATAGGTCTGACTGCGGGTGAGCTGGACCTGGACGCCCTGGACTTAGATCAAGAGACGTTGGTCGCTTTGCAGCGCATACAGTCTGCTGCCGCGTCTTCGGACGATCCTCAAGCTCTCCCTGCAGCTTTGGCCAAGGCTGCTCACCAAGTGGCTCATGGGAAGCCCCACAAGCGCCTTCGACCAGGTGGCGAGGATTCAGACGACGAACCGGACGACTCTGACGAAGACAAGGCTCCCATCCCGACGGACAAGGCCAGTACTTCGATGGCAGCTGCTGGTCTCGGTGATGCGCCACCTACCGACACTTCAACTCCCAAGTCGGCTCGTAGGTCGCTATTCGGTCCGAAGGCGTGGAAGCAAGCGGCCCAGAAGAAGCGCAAGAAGACTCGTCCTCGCTCTCCCGCCAAGTCGCCCCGACGTCATATGAGGACTCGGTCCAAGTCTGTACCGTCTTCTCCAAGCTCATGGTCGCCACTTCTTACACCAGCGTCTTCTTCCACTCCCGCCGTGGTCGACCTCAACGGCGACCAGAGTGACGTGGACATGGTTGATGCTGGTCCAAGCAATGTCCCATCGGTTCAGGAAACTGCCACCGAGTCTTCGGGTAAAGACGTGGACCCTGGGGATCACGACGATGTTCCCGGTCTTCCCGACGCGCCTTCGCCCCCGCCTCAGGGTCCTCCCGATGTGGCCAAGTCCCCAGCGTCAACGATTTCTCCTTCTCCAGCCGACATACGTGCCG
>NW_003303638.1:40226-44646 GCF_000142945.1 Phytophthora infestans T30-4
ACATGTTCTCACGAAGTGTTGTTGTACGCTGCGCAGGTACATACAACATTTGGGACATACAACATGGATACAGCGTCGCTATGCTTCCCCTACAACGTCGTTATCGACAACATGTAAACAACATGAACAGCAGCTAGCATATATTGTCTATCGACAGGGTTCCACCGATCCTCAAGATACGTCAGAAGCACCGTCGCCTCGAACGTTGTCTGCAGCGCCTGCGCCACCCCCGCCTCCTGAATGTCCAGCTCCTGAATGTCCAGCTCCTGAATGTCCAGTTGCAGCACCAGAAGACGATTGGTACGTGGCAAAGTCTTTGATGCTGATTATGTATACTAACGTTGTGCGTATCATAGTGAAAGCTCAGCATCCATTTCCCAGACTCCTGTCCCCGACGCGGCAACCTCTACCCCTGTTTCGCCGACTTCTGCTCCAGCCTCGCTGTGTTCCGCTCCAATTTCACCGGAAAGAACGTCGGTCTCAGCCTCTCCTATCGCTGCCCCCGCTTTCGCTGACGAGTTTGATGCGTTGAACTCTGATTGCGAGGAAACAGAGACCGAGATTACGTTTTACGATGATGATGACGAGTGGAGTCGAGCGAGAAGTGAAGGTGAGGGCTTTGCGTCGGGTGAAGACTACAGTGATGAGGACGATAGTGAGGCTGGATCAGATACTATGAGTGCTGATGGAGAAGCAGCTGGTTCGACACAGCAGTGGAGCGTCTTAGAGAAGCCGGAAATGGTTGATTTTGTGATGGACGATGCCAACATGGCTGCCATGCGAGCTAACGGGTGGAACTTAGGTTCGTGACAATGAGGGGTGTAGCCTCCAACATATTCTAACATGATATATGATGTATATACAACATGTAGACCCAGACAATTTCCCGCCTGACCAACATTACCCAGGATTATATTCTGGGGAGTATGGACCAACCGACGAGGTACTGGCCCTGACACACTCACCGCTCAAGCTATTCTTCTTTTTCATGCCGAAGAGTTTGTAGAGACAAGTTGCAAAGGAAACCAATCGCTACTTTGTGCAGAACCTCACTTCACGAGTGGAGCGTATGTTCAGCTCGCAGAAGACACCTGCCAAGAAGTCCAAAGAGTGGTTTTTGCATCGCGAGGCCAAGAAGCGGGACGTCAAGCCGCACGAGATACTGCAAGCGCTTGGATTACTGATGGCAAGAATGCTGAACCCTCACCGCCGCAGGTTACGTGATCATTGGGGCACTAATGCAGTGGGAGCTATCCCACGGGGGACGTTCAACGATTTTTTGCCGCGAAACCGCTTTGAACACATCATGGGAAATCTTCACTTCACCAACAACGCAGACACGAGAGCAGCAACTGACCGCGCCTGGAAAGTCAGGTCTATCGTTGAAACGCTGCAAGAAACGTTTCCGTTGGGTTACAAAACGCCGCCGATCATATCATTTGATGAGGGCGTTCTACCTCTGAAGAACCGGAACAATCCTACGCGTCAATATCTCAAGGCGAAGCCTCACAAGTGGGGCACAAAGCTTTTTCTGACGTGTTGTGCAGATACTTCCTACTGTATGAGGTGAGATGACTGCGAGTCCTTGCGGACTCGCGGTTTTTTTTTTGACCAAGTCTATCATGTTGTATCTAATGTTGTATGCTTGTATGCTGTATCCTACAACAAGAAGACTTGAGGTGTATTGTGGCAAAGCGCAGCAGGTCCATGAAGTAGGCAACGTTCCAGACAGTCAGCGATCTGCAGATCCAAACACCGGGCCGTCAGCAGTTATCCGAAACTTGGAAGCTGTCCTGCCACCACCCGAAGATGACGTCTATCACATTGTAGTGACGGATCGATTTTATACGTCAGTTCAACTGGCGTTTCAACTACTACATAGGAATGTCTACAGTATCGGCACGATAATGGGTGACAAACTGGGCTATCCTCAGCAAATTGTTGAAAAAAATCGAGACCGACCCAAAAGCATACCGCACGGTACAACAAGAATGGCAGTGGCAAAAGCTTGCCCCCTAATGACGGCTTTAGTGTGGTGGGATAGAAAACCCGCGCAATTCGTGGGGACTGGATCGAGCCGTGCGATGGAGGAGTGTCGTACGTATATGCAAGAGGAGTGCTGTTTCCTATTCATCTAATCAATGTTGTACTTGTTATCAGAGAGGCGTACACGTGGAACACACGGCAGACGGACTGATGTCCCTTGTCCTGCTATGATTCGAGACTATCACAAATGGATGGGGGGCGTGGATGTCCATGACCAGCTGCGCTCCAGCTTATGTGCATGCGACTGTGCAGAATATACATTCCCTTTTCGGGGGGTTGGGAGTTGGGGGCTTTGGAAAAGGACTTATTATTCTTTCTTGGGGGGGGGCCCTCTTGGGGGCGGGGGGGGGGGTTTTTCACACATTGTGCCCCCGCGCAAATATTTCTCTGGGGGAGAATTTTCTGCCCACAGTTTTCTTTTCTGTGGCCACAGTTGGATCTAGGGGAAGAGTGGGAAGAAAAGTGTTAGGTCCTGATGTTGTATCTGTATCATGTTGGATAATGCTGACATATTGTATGACCCACATGCTGTATGTTGACAGCCAAGACCACAGGAGACCGCAGCTGGCGACGAGCTTCCACCCTTGCCACCTGGCCACGAACCTCGGGAATGTCCTGAGTACCAGATCGTGAAAGGCGTGCGCAAGCGCCGGCAGCGCCAATGCAAAGTGTGCGCAATTCTGAAGCGCCGGGTGGGAGAGCGTCGAGCCACCAAATAATATTGCGATGCCTGCAGCACTTCTGATAAAGCTCGGTAGATACGAATTCGATATGGCTGAAACGACTACTAACTGTTGCTCGTTATGTACAGCATGTATCTGTGTACTCGTATTTGGCCGCACCACTATCCTGGCAACGCTCTGAGCTGCCACCAGATCTGGCATCACAAGTGGGCAAATGGAGCCAAATGCCCCAGGGCGCGATGTGGACGAGGATTCCAGAATCGCGAGGCTGGAGGAAAGGGTAAGCGCCGCCGCCGAAGTAGTGATGGAGAGGAGGAGGAAGGTATTAGCGAGGGGAGCGACAGCGACAGCGTAGCGCACGACGACGACAGGGAAGGTAGCGAGACTGAGTGAGCCGATAACTGGTGGTGGATGAACGTAGTGCTGCAATATGTGCTTTTTCTTACTGTATTCAATTGATGTGTGTTTGGTTTCGCTTTTCGTTGTCTTCAAACCTCCCGGCTTTGCACCGGATTGATAGGCTTCGTACAGTCTCTTGATAAAAGATACATCGACACCTTTTTTTGAAACCTCCATCATGCTGGATGTACGCCATATTCAAGCAGTCTGCCGGTGTATATACAACTTTGATCTGGTGTACATACAACATGGTGACGGGATTTGCAGAAATTGTCTTGTTGTGCATGTACAAGAAAGGTGCTCGGAATTATACGAGACTATAGTAAAGTCAAGTGTTGCACGGTTTTACATGTTGGATGAGTACTATGTTGGATGATTTGAAATAACGTCAAAAAACGGCTTGGGCGTTGGGGGGTTAAATATTTTTTTTACTATTTTAACATTTCCATAATCACAAAAAAAAACAAAAAAAAAACCAACTCTAACTCTTTGTGCAAGTTATTTATATACATTTTGTATATGCACCACTTATCCAAACATCTATACAATCTCAATTTCACTCAATTAATAAATGTTTCCCAATTTTTTTTACGTGTATCGACTAGTATACTAGCGGTACCTCGAAAATGATTTTTTCATCATACAGCCCCATACCCAGCACAAGTTTTTCAAAGTGTAGAGCAATGTGTTGCACGAAGAAGTAAGTGTGGAACATGAAAAACCACGTCAGGACAGTGATTCTGTGGTAAAAGTTCGGTTTTCCATTCAAAACGCCAGCGCTAACTTACTAATTGTATAGTTTGCCCTTCTGCATACTTAGTAGTATATATGGTACTACTTTGTACAAGGCTTCGTCTATGCACAGCTTCTAGAAACTTCAATTCGATCGCAATTTCACTCAATTCAATGCTTTTACCCACTTTCATCATGTGTATCGACTTGTATACTAGCGGTAGCTCGAATGTGGTGTATTATCACATGGCCCCCTACCCAACACAAGTTATCAAAGTGTAGCGCAATGTGTACCACAAAGGAGTACGTGTGGAACATTAAAACCAACGCCAGAACAGTTATTTTGTGGTAAAAGTTCGGTTTTCCATTCAAAACACCCGCTCTTACTTACTAATTGTATAGTATGACTTTACGCATACTTAGTAGTATAGATGGTACTACTTTGAACAAGTCTACGTCTATGCACTCCATATACAAACTTCAATACAATTGCAATTTCACTCAATTCAATGATTTTACCCCATTCCATCTTGTGTATCGACTTGTATACTAGCAGTGAA
>NW_003303638.1:45189-46353 GCF_000142945.1 Phytophthora infestans T30-4
CATCTTCTCCGAGTATTCAAACCAACCTCCTTTAGATTGAATTTAACCCCCAGAGTGCGTCGTCAATCATACGCTGATAGATCATCGGCGCGTTCTTTAGCCCGAAGGGCATGCGTAACCACTCGAAATGTCCGAGTGCGCAGACGAACGCCGATACTTTACGCGCTCGCAAGGTCACCATGACCGCTTAGAAGCCGCTTGCTGCATCCAGCGAGCAGAACCATAGGTAGCGCTTGAGATCTGTTAACAGGTCGTCGACTAGCGGCATTGCATACTCCATGATCGCAGTGATAGCGTTCACCATCTTGTAATCAATGCAGAGCCGGATGTCCAGCCCGTTCTTTTTCATCACAATCACGATTGGCGATGACCATGGACTGTCTGAAAAGACGATCAGTCCTGTTTGCAGCAAAGCGCGCAGCAGCTCGTACAGCTTGCCGAGAAATAGTAGCGGCACGCGCCGGGCACGCGGTTTAATTGGGGCGTGCCCCTGTGTGTCGATATCGCATACCGCGCCGTAGGCTGGCGGCGGCAGTGCGTTACCACTAGCAATCAAGATGTGCTCGTGGTTCTTCAGCGTCGCGACCAGACGTTCTCGGCGATCAGTCGAAAACTCAGGATCGGCAACATTAGGCGCAGTGTAGTCAATTGTCGTGTTGATCTCTTCGGTCAGATCCGGAAGGAATGCCAGCTCCTTCGCGTAGTCTTCCAAGCCAATGTTGTTAGCTGGGTGTTCGTAGAAATCATTTCTCGTATCCTCCGTTGCTTCATTTCCTTCGGTCGTTAACACTCGAGCAACCGAGATGTGCGTTCCGTCCAACGTCGCTACGGATTCTTCTCTTGACTCAACATTGGCATCCGCTTTGATTTCAACAGTCGGTACTGGGTCCATCTCCTTCCCATCCTGGTTTCTCATCTCTGGGCCATCTGCCGAGTCGTTGTTCGCAATATTGAATGCGCGGGCAACCGACATATTGGGCTGTTGACTTTTGTTCAGCGCTTCGAATGACCGTTGTCTTGACAGCTCGGCATTCGCACCAATCTCGCAACGAACACTCGGTGCCGTATTCGTCACCTTCAGCGCGATGTCTGCATCATCTGGACCAATCACCGATGACTCATCGCAATTTGCTGCGCACAAGGACGGGACAACTTCGTCAAACT
>NW_003303638.1:48616-61612 GCF_000142945.1 Phytophthora infestans T30-4
GGCGCTTGACCCACGACGTTCCTTGGCTTGTTCTTCAGCTAAACGCATCTTCTCCGAGTATTCAAACCAACCTCCTTTAGGTTGAACGACCCCCCCCCCCAGAGTGCGTTGTCAATCATACGCTGATAGATCATCGGTGCGTTCTTTAGCCCGAAGGGCATGCGTAACCACTCGAAATGTCCGAGTGCGCAGACGAACGCCGATACTTTACGTGCTCGCAAGGTCATCATGACCGCCCAGAAGCCGCTTGCTGCATCCAGCGAGCAGAACCATAGGTAGCGCTCGAGATCGGCTAACAGGTCGTCGACTAGCGGCATTGCATACTCCATGATCGCAGTGATAGCATCACCATCTGTAATCAATGCAGAGCCGGATGGCCCAGCCCCGTTCTTTTTCATCACAATCACGATTGGCGATGACCATGGACTGTCTGAAAAGACGATCAGTCCTGTTCGCAGCAAAGCGCGCAGCAGCTCGTACAGCTTGCCGAGAAATAGTAGCGGCACGCGCCGGGCACGCGGTTTAATTGGGGCGTGCCCCTGTGTGTCGATATCGCATACCGCGCCGTAGGCTGGCGGCGGCAGTGCGTTACCACTAGCAATCAGGATGTGCTCGTGGTTCTTCAGCGTGGCGACCAGACGTTCTCGGCGATCAGTCGACAACTCAGGATCGGCAACATTAGGCGCAGTGTAGTCAATTGTCGTGTTGATCTCTTCGGTCAGATCCGGAAGGAATGCCAGCTCCTTCGCGTAGTCTTCCAAGCCAATGTTGTTAGCTGGGTGTTCGTAGAAATCATTTCTCGTATCCTCCGTTGCTTCATTTCCTTCGGTCGTTAGCACTCGAGCAACCGAGATGTACGTTCCGTCCAACGTCGCTACGGATTCTTCCCTTGACTCAACATTGGCATCCGCTTTGATTTCAACAGTCGGTACTGGGTCCATCTCCTTCCCATCCTGGTTTCCCATCTCTGGGCCATCTGCCGAGTCGTTGTTCGCAATATTGAATGCGCGGGCAACCGACATATTGGGCTGTTGACTTTTGTTCAGCGCTTCGGATGGCCGTTGTCTTGACAGTTCGGCATTCGCACCAATCTCGCAACGAACACTCGGTGCCGTATTCGCCACCTTCAGCGCGATGTCTGCATCCTCTGGACCAATCACCGATGACTCATTCGCAAATTTGGCTGCGCACAAGGCCGGGACAACTTCGTCAAAACTGGTGACTCCATCTAATCCAGTGCTGTTACTTGTCGCTTCCGTGGTCACCCCAGACTTGAAACTGGCGTATGTACAACGTTTACCGGACTCAGTATCTCGTGTGTACGCGCTACCGAGGCTCCGTTTGCTATATTGTCCCCGCCATAAGCTGTCGTGCAAGTGTCCAAAGGTTCTTCGGAATAATGCCCCTCGGCCGAGTCCCCGGCTGTCACCCCAGACGCCAGACAGGCCTCCACTCGTTCACGTTCCTCCATGATCAGTGCCCAGCGCTCTGCACAGGTCAGACGATCACTAGAGTTCATTAGCGAGTCTTCAAGACGCGTCCCCAGGCAGCTGTCGAAATCCTCGCCACCGAAGCAAATATCATCCACAAACGACCGTCGACCAAACACAGGTACCAGCGATGATTCGCCCGGTTCCCCGTTCGTAAACATGTCAGCGACGGGGCTGTTGACGAGTTGTAGTACAGGGTCGGTCTCTACCGGTGTTTCGCGGTCTGCCGCGAACTTCGTTTGAAACGAACCCTCGGCGCTTGGCCCACGACGTTTCTTGGCCTGTTCTTCAGCTAAACGCATCTTCTCCGAGTATTCAAACCAACCTCCTTTAGATTGAACGAACCCCCAGAGTGCGTCGTCAAGCATACGCTGATAGATCATCGGCGCGTTCTTTAGCCCGAAGGGCATGCGTAACCACTCGAAATGTCCGAGTGCGCAGACGAACGCCGATACTTTACGCGCTCGCAAGGTCACCATGACCGCCCAGAAGCCGCTTGCTGCATCCAGCGAGCAGAACCATAGGTAGCGCTTGAGATCTGTTAACAGGTCGTCGACTAGCGGCATTGCATACTCCATGATCGCAGTGATAGCATTCACCATCTTGTAATCAATGCAGAGCCGGATGTCCAGCCCGTTCTTTTTCATCACAATCACGATCGGCGATGCCCATGGACTGTCTGAAAAGACGATCAGTCCTGCACGCAATAAAGCGCGCAGCAGCTCGTACAGCTTGCCGAGAAATCGTAGCGGTACTCGCCGGGCACGCGGTTTAATTGGGGCGTGCCCCTGTGTGTCGATATCGCATACCGCGCCGTAGGCTGGCGGCGGCAGTGCGTTACCACTAGCAATCGGGATGTGCTCGTGGTTCTTCAGCGTCGCGACCAGACGTTCTCGGCGATCAGTCGACAACTCAGGATCGGCAACATTAGGCGCAGTGTAGTCAATTGTCGTGTTGATCTCTTCGGTCAGATCCGGAAGGAATGCCAGCTCCTTCGCGTAGTCTTCCAAGCCAATGTTGTTAGCTGGGTGTTCGTAGAAATCATTTCTCGTATCCTCCGTTGCTTCATTTCCTTCGGTCGTTAACACTCGAGCAACCGAGATGTGCGTTCCGTCCAACGCCGCTACGGATTCTTCCCTTGACTCAACATTGGCATCCGCTTTGATTTCAACAGTCGGTACTTTGTCCATCTCCTTCCCATCCTGGTTTCCCATCTCTGGGCCCCCTGCCGAGTCGTCGTTCGCAATATTGAATGCGTGGGCCGCCGACATATTGGGTTGTTGACTTTTGTTCCGCTCCTCGTTCTGCCGCTGTCTTGACAGTTCGGCATCCGCACCAATCTCGCAATGAACACTCGGTGCCGTACTCAACACCTTCCGCGCGATGCCTGCATCCTCTGGATCAACCACCGATGTCTCTTTCGCAGATTTGGTGGCACACAAGGCCGGGACAACCTCGTCAAAACAGGTGACTCCACTTGATCCAGTGCTGTTACTTGTCGCTTCCGTGGTCACCCCTGACTGGACACGAACACTCGTTGGCGTATGTACCACGTTTACGTTTTCGCTCGAGATCGGCTAACAGGTCGTCGACTAGCGGCATTGCATACTCCATGATCGCGGTGATAGCATTCACCATCTTGTAATCAATGCAGAGCCGGATGGCCAGCCCGTTCTTTTTCATCACAATCACGATCGGCGATGCCCATGGACTGTCTGAAAAGACGATCAGTCCTGCACGCAATAAAGCGCGCAGCAGCTCGTACAGCTTGCCGAGAAATCGTAGCGGTACTCGCCGGGCACGCGGTTTAATTGGGGCGTGCCCCTGTGTGTCGATATCGCATACCGCGCCGTAGGCTGGCGGCGGCAGTGCGTTACCACTAGCAATCGGGATGTGCTCGTGGTTCTTCAGCGTCGCGACCAGACGTTCTCGGCGATCAGTCGACAACTCAGGATCGGCAACATTAGGCGCAGTGTAGTCAATTGTCGTGTTGATCTCTTCGGTCAGATCCGGAAGGAATGCCAGCTCCTTCGCGTAGTCTTCCAAGCCAATGTTGTTAGCTGGGTGTTCGTAGAAATCATTTCTCGTATCCTCCGTTGCTTCATTTCCTTCGGTCGTTAACACTCGAGCAACCGAGATGTGCGTTCCGTCCAACGCCGCTACGGATTCTTCCCTTGACTCAACATTGGCATCCGCTTTGATTTCAACAGTCGGTACTTTGTCCATCTCCTTCCCATCCTGGTTTCCCATCTCTGGGCCCCCTGCCGAGTCGTCGTTCGCAATATTGAATGCGTGGGCCGCCGACATATTGGGTTGTTGACTTTTGTTCCGCTCCTCGTTCTGCCGCTGTCTTGACAGTTCGGCATCCGCACCAATCTCGCAATGAACACTCGGTGCCGTACTCAACACCTTCCGCGCGATGCCTGCATCCTCTGGATCAACCACCGATGTCTCTTTCGCAGATTTGGTGGCACACAAGGCCGGGACAACCTCGTCAAAACAGGTGACTCCACTTGATCCAGTGCTGTTACTTGTCGCTTCCGTGGTCACCCCTGACTGGACACGAACACTCGTTGGCGTATGTACCACGTTTACCGGCCTCAGTAGTTCGTGTGTACGCACTACCGAGGCTTCGTTCGCGTTATTGCCTCCGCCATGCGTTGTCGTGTACGTGTCCAAAGGCTCTTTGGAAGGCTGACCGTCGGCCGAATCCCCGGCTGTCGCCCCAGACGCCAGACTGGCTTCCGCTCGTTCACGTTCTTCCAGGATCAGTGCCCAGCGTTCTGCACACGTCAGACGATCACTAGAATCCACTAGCGAGTCTTCTAGAGGTCGTGCTAGCACCTCTCTGGGTTTTGGGTAGTCTGGTCGATCAACCGCCGAAGGCTGAGTTGCAAGCCATTGTTCGTAGATTTCGCATTCACGCTGAAAGAGCTCGCGGTCTCTGCAACCTTCGTAGAGCAACACTTGCCAGTCTTGGTACTTCTTGGACGCCAGACGCACATAGCCGTCACCTCGTGGCAAATCCCCATCTGGAATCCACATCGCGATCGAGTCGTGTGCTGGTAGGTACACAGTTCGATCAGACACGTTGGTCAATCGAATGCTCTGAGGCCGTCCACGTCGAAACCTCGTCACTGACGGGATTAACTTGTTCGTTCGACGAACCCACAGTACGTGTTCTTCCAGCCCGACTTGACGCTTCGCTAGTCGATATTCTCGCCACTCGTGCGCTTGAATGTCCAAACGTTCGGGTGGCCCGGCGTTAACATGGGAGCCGTATTCTTCGCTGTCGATCATGTTCTTGGTCTTGATCAGTGGGATTTGAACTTCGTGCGGTAATTGCGCCGCGCCGTGAAACAGGTCCAACCGGATCCCAGCTGGGATCATAAAGTCGGTCCCGAGTACCACGTCGACGCCTGCACTATGCGCCATTACCCACATCTCGAACTCGTACTCCATCTCCCATCCAAGCATAATCTTGACGCACGCTCGCCGCGTCGTAGACACCTTGCCTTCGTTAATACCTTGAATGTCAATGCGGCGTCCGTGATCGGGTACATCTCGGAGTCGCAACTTCTTGGCAAAGGCGTCAGTGATCACACTAACGTTCGCTCCCGTGTCGAGGAGGATCCTCGTTCGCTGGTCGTTCACTGCCCCTTGCACCAGAGCTCTCATTCTGATCCGTCGGTCGAATTTCTTGGCCGACCACCACCCCTGTCTCTCGCCAGGGTTCAGCTTCATCATCTTGGAGTGACCCTTGGGCTCGTCTCGCGCTGCACTCGAAACCAAGCCGAACGAGCCCTCGCTGGTGCCTTCACCAGCATCATTACACCCCACTCTCTCTCCAACACCTCCACCGAGGATTCTTCTCCTCTCCTTTTCATTTTCCGTCGCGTTCACACTTGTTACGTATTTATCAGGCCATTCACTCTGCCCCATGAAAGCAAAGATACACTCTGCTTCCATTGAAGGCTCGGTTAACTGTGGCAGCCAGATAGGGACCAACCCAGTTGTAGTTGGCGGGCTGCCTAGTTTAAATGACGTTCTTGAACGACGGCCTTGAGCTCTGGCGGGAGTTCCTCCTTCGTGCCTTTAGTGCGCACGAACTTGGCAAGGTCTTGGAAGTTGCGGAAAAGTTCGCATTGTCCAGCATCGTGAAGTTGTTTGCAGAACTTGCATCGCTTGTTACAGTAGTGGGCGGAGTGACTCATGCCACCGCACACCGCGCATGGTCCATACTGTGTGCGTCGGTTGTCGCGGTTGAAGTCACGTCGACCGCGTTGGTCCTGATTGAACCCACGGTCACCACTCCGGCGATCTTGATTGAAGCCATTCTCGCGATCAGGCGTGTTTCCGCGCGGTTGACGGTTGTCTGAACGTGCGTAGGTGCCTTCAGCAGCTGCACGGCGCTCATTTTCGTTAGCCGCGGCGAGGTATCGGTCATTTTTATCCAATGAGAAATCAACATCCGTATTATCGGGCTGAAAGTCGTTGTACTCGTCTTGGACATCGTTGTAAGCGTTCGGATCTTCGTTTGAATACTCGGTGCCGCCTTGAGCAGCTTCACGTCCTTCTAATTCAGCTAGTAGGTCGTCCACCGTGGCTTCAATGAGCGTCACTCTTGGTTTGTTGCGGTTGTCATTGTGGCGACGGTCCTGTCACGCTTGGTCATTCTCTCCTTGCCCTTGAGAACATCTTCGATGATCTCTTCGAGCTCGTGAATGTCGGCGACTCGAGCATGGTAGAGACGCTCTGCTAGCTTGTCATCATCGCATGTTGCCAGGAACTGCTGTACGTGTTCTTTCGCGTCGCGACCACTCTTCTCGAAATGTAGACGGGCGGTCCGAGCGTAGCCATTCAGCCTGTTTATGTAGTCACACCGATGCTCATTGAGTTCTCGCTTTGCAGAGTAGTAACGTGATAGTGCCGTCTGCGTGAACTGCGAGCAGTAGTAGCGGATGAATGCATCGCTTAGCAGCTTCCACTTGCGCTTCGTCTTCTTCGGAAGTTGACGGAACCAATGAATGGCTCCGTCCCGGAGACTAAGCTCAAATGGAATGCATCATTTGTCGGCATCTGTGTGGGTTCCAGTCATTTCATAGACGAACCAACGAAGCCACTGCATACAGTTCTCGCTCTTGTTGCGAGAGCCTGAGAACGGCGTGATACGATCCAATGGTCGGTGCGACGCCATTTCAATCCTCGGTGTAGGGTCCACGTCGTTCAGCGTCGCCAGCTCATTCATCTGACGCATCAACCCGACTTGAGGATCTTCCTCGTCGAATGTACGCACCTAAATGTCATCGTCACTGGACGAACCATCGCTGTCGACTTGGCGACGTCCGGCACCACCTTTGGGAGCTCGCGCACCGCCTCGGCGACCGAACGAACCCTCGTTACTAGCGTAAATACGTTGCATACGGCTCTCCGAACGTGGCGTAACCATGTGCGAGTCTTGAAAGTACGGTGAAGCTTTGGTAGTGCCGAAGGCACCACGCTCAGCTCTACGCTTGGTCGGAGGAGTACGAACGAGTCGTTGGGGTGTCGGCGGCAGTGGAATCGTGGACGGATCTTCCTCTTGAATCATCGGTCGACTGACAGGCTGTTTTCCGGCGTTGATGCCAACGGCGCCAAACGCCTTCCGAAGCTTCTTCTTCCATTTCTGGAGAGAAGCTCCGGCTTCATGAGGACGCCAATTTTGAAGCGACATCGTCGATGGATACGTCTCATTCTCGAAGCCCAGCGACATCAGTAGCGAAACTGAATTCTCGGCAACTTGACTAGTCGACACCGAGTTGAGTGGGTATTGAAGTTCCTGCGCAAGCGCAGGCCAGTCGGCCTTTCTCTTGGGGATGGGCTTGAACAGCTGCATCCACTCATCATTCTACATCAACGCTTATACGCGGTCGAAAACGCGCTTGCGGCTGGTGTATCACCGTTGATATGTGGGCGAGGTGCTTTCAGCAATGCTGAATGCTTTGCACTCACCCCTGAAGGTTTAGAACCCTCGGTCTCATCGTCATAATCTTTGTAGGCCGGTTCCGGTCCCGCAACGTCATCTAGCTGGTCGGCGAGGTTCCTCGAAAGGGACCTGGTTGTCCCGCTTAGCCCCGATGATAGCGTGGTCGTCTCCGGTGTTGCTGCGCCTGGCTCTGGAGCCGGCGTCTTGTCTTCGTAATCTTCATAATCATGGGCGTCAGGACCGATTTCTGCCTCGTCGTCAAAGCTCACCGAAAGCTCGGTGGCGGCTGCAAAACGCGCAGCCGGGCTTGAACTCTCGTTGCGGCTACGCCAGACTTGGCAGGCGTAACTGGTACCGTCGGCTGTCCTTTCGGCATGTTTCTTGTTTTCTTTTTCTTCTTCTTCTTCTCTTGGTAGCTCGTAAACTGGAAGGCCATACAAACAGTTCACAATGGTCACAATCTGTTCCCAGGTCGCGGCACCAGTTGTTGTGTTGGAATTCCCACGTGAACTCTAGCTACAAATGTAGTTAGGACGCTCCCACAACAATACGTCTACTAGGATAGTAAACGACCGTTCGGGCGGACCTGAAGACCCCAGTTCTGCCCTTGCACCGGGACAAACTAGACCATGTACACTACTTATGTAGGCCAACCAGTAAAAATAAGAACATGCTACTAGCACGAGCAAAGCTAGTAGGTGTTATGGATCCTCGTGGTCCCAGGGTACCAGGCACGGGTAAGCCTTTTACGAGGTCACCGAGTGTTCAACACTCGGTTGGAAGAATAAAAGGGATGCAATACAAGCACACCCAGTCGTGCAAATAGGCAACAATAAGCCGTCACGTAAAAACCTCCCGATAATAATCGGCCAATACACAAAGTCTCTTGGCCTTGCCGGATGAACCCTCGCTACAGAGCTTCGAGCTCACCGACAGGCATAACACACTCAAGCAAGCTTGACCAGACGCTTACCTTGAAGCCGGACGTCGCTCTGTGTGCTTGAGTGGAAATTCTGTTCTGTATTTAAGCTTACCCTTTCGGGTCTATTCCTAATAAGAAGTCCCAATCAAGTATACAAATATCAAGTGAACAATGTTCCGTTATGGATCTTCTTGCACGCCAAGCGTCGTCTGCACCGTCGCACGAGCATCTTTAACGGCTCGCGCCTTGTCCCAGACGGCGAACGTGCCTTCAAAGGGTCGCTGAGTCTTCCGCGAACTCATCCCAACCGCCACCGAGGGTTCGTACCGTAGATGGTCCGCTGAATGCGAATCCGGCCAGTCCATTATTTATAATAAGGACAGCCTGGATTCAGTAACATATGGATCGTATCCGATATCCTTTGAGAGTTCGGTAGTGGCGCCGTCGAGTCACTTGCACCTTGGAGTCACCGTACATCACGTGACCGAGGGTTCGTCGCTTGAACATCTTGGGCGGTGCCGTATCTTTGCCGATGGGCGATTATCTGGAGAAATCACTACACCACGCAAGGACGTGCTGACGTGCGGTTCGACTGAGTAGAATTACAGTACGGGTGACATTGTGGCGAGGTGAGTTTGGTCATTCGGGAATTTTGCCTGGAAACCCCGAGTTGACTTAATACATTTGGCTTTATATTATTTTTTTGCTAATTGTGTCGACTTGGATTACTGCACGTCAAGAGGTCGCTGCCGCTGATCAGCGCAAGCGTCCCGTTCCAGGGCGACTCGTGACACGTGGTGGAGAAGCAGGGTACTGTTTGCGCTGTGAAGTAGCTTCAACCGTCATGTGAGTGGTGAGAAGATTGTGACTGGATCGTGGACGCTGTCCTCTCAAGCCAAGGCCCACCAGTAGGAAGGTGTTGAAGGCCGTCGTACGGTGACTAACAAGTAAGCCTCCTGTTTCAGCTGAAGTGTGGAGAAATTGTCGTTGGTGCCGCGCAGAAGAATTGGTGCGAGGAAGAGAAGTAGAGAAATTTGGAGTGAACAAGTATTGGTAATTGACAGTATCGACGATGGTCGAGAGAGAAGTGTTTAGTGACAAAGAAGAAGAGAGAGTCTTCGACCGCAGTCTTGAAGGCGGTGTGGACGAGCAGCTTGTGTCGGGTCCGGCTGCTGTGAACCGGTTGGAGCGGGGTGCAAGAGGACAGCGGGGCTGCCGTAGCTTTAGCGTCAGAGGAAGAATGTCCACTGAAAGAGTCACTAATACTAAGTTCCTTATCCAAAGGAGCTTACAGCCCTAGACCAGGGCTCAAAGTTAATACCTTAATTTTTAATGCTTCAAAACCAGAAGGGTTTTATTTACTATTATTGCGGCTGCGCCGCCTAGGGGTGTATGTATATGCTTAACTATATAGCATAGTTAAATCTAATCAAATACATAACGTGTGGCTTTAAGCCAACGTACTGAGAAACTATGTTAGCTCTCTGACTTATGTACTGATATTTTGTTAGCTCTCCGGGTACACCGTACCCCCTGTGTGTCCCACACCATGTAATCCCGTTACACTCTCTCCCACTAAGATGAGAACATTCCGTTCTCGAAATTTCCTCAGCAAGGACACGTCTTGTCAAGACGGCGGAGGTTACTACTCTTCACACCAGCGTTATACAGCTCCGCGAGCTCACAAACGCCTACGCATCGTTGATGCCCAGCTTCGCGTCGTCCGCCCACGTCCCAATGATCCAAAGCGCACCGCGCATCTTGTTCTCAAGCGGTCTTAGACCTACGCTCGCGCTCCGCGCCTACTCCAAGAGCTGAAAAACCGCTTAGAGATTTGCTCTTGACTCATCCGAGTCGTCGACAACAGCTCAGCGGTTGAACACTCGCTTCACAAGCGATAGGTCGGTGGTTCGATCCCACAAGGGTGTCGCCCTCTCGTTCCATGAACGATTGTTCACGCTTGGACAAGCTTAAGGGCAACACCTATTTAGCTCAACGGTTGTGCGTTGGCTTTGAGAGCCACAGGTCGGTGGTTCGAACCCACCGGGACACAGCCCTCTCGTTCCATGAACTGTTGTCCTTGAATGGACAAGCTTCAGGGCAACACCCTGTGGTTTTGGCTACAAGAGATATCGAGCCTTGGTCCGCCAAGAAGCTGAATCGGGTCGCCATCGTCACGATGAAGATCACCGTCCAATTCCCTCAGCTGCCGTTCCGCGCTGAGTGGATATTCCCTCGTGACGCGGATGTCATCCCGACGTCCGGGTACGTGGATTCGCTTGTCACAAGCCCTCATGTGGAAGAATTGCGCAACACTGCCCCATGAGATACGCTGACGACCACACTAGTGGATCCTGTTAGCTTCCGAAGTGACGTGCGCGGGCGTCTCGGGTTATTCGTTCGTGCCTTCCGGGATTTCGTTTCCAAGCACCGGATTGCCATATGGGAAGACACCCATCGGTTCCCTGTCTCTCGCACCCAACTGCGGGGTTCGACATGGTTGTCGAACTTCAACAAACAGCGCGGCAACAGACGCAGTCACGCCGGTCGGACTTGGAAGAAGGTTCTCGTGATCCTCGTGTTGGTGATCCAGGACGGTTGGTGTGACGTGGATATTCTGTTGGATCCATCTTTCTTGCACCTTCCTCGACGTGGGGATAAGGTAACGTGGTTTCCGTGATCCGTATCCCGTCAATCCAACTTGGAGGATCCCAACCTCCACCGCCCAGGACCCACGAACCTACTGGAGGCTCTTCAAGAGATCGATGAAGCTGAGCCTTGGCGTGGACCCGAGCCAGCACCCAGGGCACCAGATCCAGCGTCTGGTGGGCAAGTTCTTCAACGTTCAGCCCAAGACCACTTGATCCCTATCGTTCTTTCACGCCACGCCCCCAGTTTCAGTCTTCGTGGATTCGCTTCGTAGTAGTAACTAGCGAATGGAAACTGGGTCGAGCTAGCCTTTTTGCATAAGCTATTCTAATCCACTCTTCCTTACTTGAATATGTCTTTAACATTCTCTTGTTGATTGAGGTGTCATGTCAGAGCCTTCCGACATACGCCTGGATCTGGGCGGGATCCACCCTTCCAGCGTACGCCTGGATCTGAACTGGATCCACCCTTTCAGCATACGCCTGGATCTGGTCTGGATCCACCCTTTCAGCGTACACCTGGATCTGAGCTAATTCCTGGGTCCGGGTTGGATCCACGCTTGGATTTCGCCCGGATTGAGCTCCTACGACCCAGTCTCAATTAGACTAGTACGGTTCGGGCTCTCAACAATCTCGCGCTTGAAATCATGCAGGACTCTTCGCACGTAAAACGTCACTCTTTATGCATAAACATTCACTCCTTCCTCCTGATCCACACCCCTCTTATGGATGCGTCTTCTCTTTCTTTCCGACGTGACCAGCTCACATCAGTGATCCTCCTCCTCCTGGCCCACACCCTTCCTGTGGGTCCTTCTCCATCCTCCCATCGACATGACCAACTCACATCCATGGATCCCCTTCCTACTCTTCTTCATGAGACTGCATCACGCCGAATCGGTTCCGATTCATACGATCCCGCAGGAAATCATAGAGTAATGCTCCACAGCTCAGAGCTGCCTCGTCTACCCAACTGGGTTCGTCATATCCACGCCAGTACACCCGAAATTCGCGGTAAATCCGTCCGTATCTGGTTCGCTTCCCTGACCTCATGTCGAAGCACTTCTCGACTTTAAACTCATCAGCCTCGAGGTCCACATTCCAACTATCCTCCGGTAAGAGGACTTCGTCGAAATCCAGCCGGTCGGATTCATCCACCGAAAGACGGGTTTGCGGCCGGTCCGGATATTCCCTGACCAACTTCAGCTTGGATACGTGTACTACAGGGAACAAGCGATATTCGGTACCTGCCGTTTCCAACTTCACCGCATGTTCCCCTATCTTTTCGCTCACCCGGAACGGTCCGTGCCATAGATGGGCCAATTGGCGGGCGTACCCTTCCTTCACCCGATATAAATAAAGCCACACCTGCGATCCCACTTGGATTTGATGTGGACGGGCGTCTTCGTTGTGTCGACCCGCTCGATCTTGTATCGGACTTCGTAACCGTTCGTTCACTTGGGATCTGGCTTGCCGGTTGTATTTCTGGACTTGGTATCGCCATCGTCTTGAATCTCGGTTTCTCTTCTTGGTACTACATACCTGAATGGCGGCTTCTAGGGTGGATTTGGGAGACCACCCATGTACCAAGTAAAATGGGGGTGTCACCACGGATCCTGTCCTGGGCGGTGTTCATTGCGAAGGTGAGTCGTTCTGCGTACGCATCCCAATCCCTCTGATCCAAGTCCTGAACATACATCTTGAGGGCCCTCGTGATCGTCTGTATCATGCGTTCGGCCGATCCATTGGCTTGGGGACGATATGCCATAGTCGCCCGCTGTCGCTGCCCCAGGATCCGGTTGAAGGCTCGAAAGAAGTCGGACATAAAACCTGGCTCCCGATCATGCCGAATCATCTCACTAGCTCCAAATCTCCGAAAACCGCACTCCTCGTACGATTCAGCAATGGTTTTCGCAGTTCTAGACGCCCTAGCTTTGGCTATCACGTATCCGGTAAACATATCCACCCAGATCA
>NW_003303638.1:63483-65246 GCF_000142945.1 Phytophthora infestans T30-4
AGGTCTTTAGGATTCGCCTCTAGTCCCTCCTTGGAGACTCGATTACCTAAGTAATCCACCTTGCGCATCCCCCAATAGCTCTTCACACGCTGATAGAGAGATTCCACTTAGTACACGCCTTCAGTAGGGATGTCACTCTCTCGCACAACTGATCCCACGATTCCGTCGGGATTAGAATGTCGTCGATATAGGATCTGCGTCCTCACAGAGATGGAGTCCCAGGACCCCCTGGTTCTCCTGCTTCGATTGGATCCACTTCCGTATGACCTTCCCCGGATCTACCCCCTTCAAACTCCGGTATTCGGGTAAATCCGTAGAGGGCATTATCGATCAGGCGTTGGTAGATCTGGGGCGCATTCTTCAATCCAAACGGCATCCGGTTCCATTCGAACAGTCCAAATATGTGTAATGAATGCGGATATTGCGCGAGCTCGATCCGTCATAGTCACCACCCAAAAACCACTTGCCATATCAAGAGAACAGTACCAGAGTACTTTATCCAAGGCTTCCAATAGCGCATTGATTAGAGGCATCGGATACACCATCAGTCGGGTCAGGCCGTTTACTAGCCGGTAATCAATACACAGACGTATATCCACTCCGTTCTTCTTAGCGATGATTACCACCGGAGATGCCCATGGGGACGTTGAGAAACTGATGATTTTGGCTTGTAGCAGGCCCTTAATCAGATCCGATAGTTTTTCTCGGAACTGAGGCGCCACCTTCCGCACCCTTTGAGCGATCGGCTTCGCGTCACCGACATCGATGTCACATTTGACTCCGCGGGCAGCGGGCGGTAATGCATTACCCTTGCCAATCAGCAGATGTCGGCTCCTTCAGATCTTCTGACGCAGCCGATCCACTTCCGCGGGTTCGTTCGCCCCTGGATCCACCTGGATGTCGTCAATCGTGACCTCCTCTGTGGTCAGTGGTACCTCCAGGATTACCGCCAGGCCATCCCAGAGATCCTCGGCGTGTAGATCCCCACCTTCATGGTAGCAGACTTGCTCATCTTCAGTCTTTGTCGGATCCACCATTGGATCCAAGCCCCGCGACTCTCCTTCTCCCGTCATTCCTTCTGTCTTCGCGTCCGGATCCTGGTACCGGGGGAGCTACCTTTTGGATCGACTTGATCCTCTGGTGAGTTTACACACGACGGTTCCTGTTTAGCTAGTGTTGCCACTCTCGACAAGGATCCAGGCACTTTATCCAATGGAAAGCTTGGATGCACTTGTGAGTCAGCAGGATCCGGCGACCCGGCTTCAGTTCTCTGCGATCCCCCATCCACCGAACCTGGGTTATCTAGGGGCCGGCTCTGGGTATCATCCCCGGTCTTGGATCCAATCTTTACCAATCCGACGGTCCCTCTGTAGGATCTTTCGCGGAGTTGGGTATGAAGGCCGATCCACCAAGGGGCCAGTTGGCTCCGCCGGGAGCTCCACCTCCCCGAGAGATTCGATCTCGGTAGTCGCCTCGTACGCCAGATTCTGCCATTATCTGTAGCTACGGGATCCCACTGACACATATCCAGGTCGCCTAGGGATACCGTCCTTCCCCAACCATCGCCCAACCTCCTCATAATGGTCCAGTAATAGTCTCTTGTCGCTAAAGTTCGTGACCTGGAGGTATTGTGATCGACCTGGTCCTTGGATTACTGTAGGCGCCCACTTCCCACCCCGAGTGACCCACAGTTTCTCATGTTCCACCCACTTCAACCGATCTGGCCGTTCCCAGTTCTCCGGGCTCGATCCAGGTCGTCTTAT
>NW_003303638.1:68440-69761 GCF_000142945.1 Phytophthora infestans T30-4
GGCCCAAGCCCCAAAACGAATTCCGCCCTCCGAAGGCGGCCTCGCAAGGCGGGATCCACATCTGCGTCCAAGCGGGGATCCACATCCACGTCTAAGCCTTCCGCCTCCTCCTCGAAGTCTGGTGCCGGATCCCAAGTCTGGATCCATCGCCACATCGAAACTAGCATCAACATCGAAAGCCGGATCCGTTGCCACGTCCAAGACGGGTGTGGGGCCCAGGGCTGGATCCACTGCTGTCACGTCAAAGTCTGGATCTGGACCCAAGACTGGGTCCGCTGCTGCCTCTCAACCGGGATCCGCGGCATCCAAGTCAGGATCGTCTGCCAAGGCCGGATCCGTCGCAGCCTCAAAGTCGGGATCGGCGTTTAAGGCCGGATCCCAAGACGTCCAAGACTGGATCCATCGCAGTCTCAACGTCGGGATCGGCGTCCAAGGCCGGAACCAAGGCGTCTAAGACTGGATCCGCAGTTACGCCCAATTCTAGATCTACGTCCAAGACCGGATCCACCCTCGCGCCGTCGTCCCAGGCAGTGGCTTCGGCCGGATCCGCGGCGATTACCCCTTCCACGACGGAGTTAGCCGTATCCACGGCCCAGTCCGGCTTGTCAAAGTCGGGTTCCACTGCTGGCCCTTCGGTGACGGTGCCTACCGTTCCCCGGCCAGCTTCTACCGGCTCTTCGCCGGTCGGAACCGGATCCGGGAAAGGGAAAGCCAAACGTGTCATCCCACTGGTTGTGGACTTGGCAGCTCGGAGGATGACGAGGATGAGGAATCAGACTGGTCCGACGGCTAAGGGCCTCCTATCCGATCGTTTTCGAAGCGTACGCTGTCCTCCTGCCCTTATTCCTTCACTCCGGACGACGATGACGATGACGACGACGATGACGATGAAAGCCCGGAGGATTCGGAGGAGGCTCGAGTCGCTGATGATGCCTTGGAGGAAGACACGCGACGGGTCTTGTCCCAGTCCACATCCGAAGCCAGGCGGAGGTCTCTCTCGACACCACCTCCGCAAGTCACTGATACGGCCGGATCCGGGGACGGCACCGCGGGATCTGCGATCCAGGTCGACATTGATGATGGGTCGGGAAGCGATGGTGGAGGGGGATCACCTCATGGTGGCGGATCCCCTGGATCTGTCTTAATCCTTGCTCCTCCTAGCTCTTCGTTGACAGGGATGCTCCCCGTGGCCCCGTTTGGTCCGGATGCTGCCTTCATTCCTGGTCGGCGTGCCCCTGTGGCCTTCGCACCCAGAGACATTGAGCCTTGGTCCGCTAAGAAACTGAACCGGGTCGCCATTGTCACAATGAAGATCACTGAA